>NC_079406.1:24971379-25071379 GCF_029220125.1 Pseudoliparis swirei
AAAAACTTATTAATTATTTCGAACTCGGCGTAAATGAACATGTGATCATAACACATTTCCATGACTTTTCCAAAACGTTTATGATTTAAGTTTTTTCCAGGACTGGAAATGACCATTTGAAAATTCCATGACTTTTCCAGGTTTTCCATGACCGTACGAACCCTGTAGATATCACACCCTGTATCCGCATATGAACTGAAACTAAAACTTGACGACTGAGTCGTCGACTCCATCGTCTTCGACTTCTCATGAGATCGTAAATAAAACTCGATGCCGCTCACCTCCGGACGGTCTTCATGCTGTCGTCGGCGGTGCTGATGTCGCTGGTCCGGTCGTTTTCTCGGCGTTTCCATTCGACGCTCTCCGTCTGTGCGCCGTCCGACCACAAGAAAAGGGTTAGCCCCGACGGCCAATCGCAACACTCCGCATGCCTCTAACAAACTGTCCGGACGGTCGGCCGCTCACCGACTGCAGCTCCTGCTTGCGCTCCCAGTCGGCCAGCGAGCGGACGATGGCGTCGCGGGGCTCCGAGGCGGAGGAGGCCTCTCCTCGGCTGGGCGAGGGCAGGGCGGAGGAGCGCGGGGTCAGCGGCGCCACCGTGTCCTCCAGTATCCTACGCTCCTGTTGTCATGGAGACAGGGTTCAGACACACGGTGACCGGTGGGTGTCCGCGACTTTAAAACCAAATGCCCGCGACCAAAAATCTGGTGAAATCTCATCGTACACATGAAAAAGTGATAACATTTTGTATTTAAACTAACAATAAAAAACAGTATATAACCTTAAATGACAATTGAATAAGAGACAATAGTTTAGATTAAAAACATGAAGATTTATGTCTTCTTAGTGATGGTGCGTTCACTTGCAGCACGAAAAATGTGCGAGTATGAAAGGCTTATAGTTTCATCGTCTTTCTTTTAAATACATATACATTATTTTAAACTCAGAGTAAATGGTCATGAATATGAAAAAAAAATTCCAGACTTTTCCAAAACTTGTGTGATTAAATTTTTTCGAGGACTTTTCCAGGCCTGGAAATAACCGTTTTAAAATGTCATGACTTCTCCAGGTTTTCCGTGAGCGTACGAACCCTGGGGAGAAGCTGGATGAGGTTTAGAGAAACCCTTAAATACCATAATGGGGTTAAGATTATCGTTGTAACGCACTTTTCTTTTTTTTAAATCTAAAAATACACACATTAGAAACATTTCGCGTAAAAACACATCACGCACCTCCTCGTGGTACTTCCTCTCCTCCTCCGCCACCTCCCTCTGCGCTCTCTCCCACTCCTCCTTCAGCTTCTCCTGCTCGCGCCGGTACTTTTCCTGTCACCATGGCAACAGACGCATGACACACAGCACACAGAGCCTCGAAGACGGAGACGAAAACCGTCTGCAGGTGGATATTTTTGGCAGGATAACAAAGAGATAATGCGAGGACGTATATATATATACATATAATATCTATATTATATATATATAAATATATATATAAATAAATATATAAATCTAATTATATATAAATATATATGTATATAGCCATATCAATATATATATAAATATAATTATAAATAAATATATATATAGCTATATAAATATATATATGTATATAGCTATAGAAATATATACATATTTATATAGCTATATATAAATATCTATATCAGGCATCAGGAGGCTTAAAAAGAAGGCCTTTAGTCTGATACATTTATCTTTTTAGGGCATTCTGCTTAATTTAAACCAAGAAGGAAAGAGGAAACCTGTACATCCTGCTGGAAGAATTGGTAATACTTATATAGACTTGTATAAAACGCCCTCAGTATGTATTTTAAAAGGAAGCCTGGACTTGGGGACATGAATAAAAGCAAAGGCAGTTTTCTTCTCCTCCCTTATGCTAAAACACGAGCGCAGATCTTATATTTCCTTGTAAGGAATCAAAGAGAACAAAAAGAGACCAGCAGCAGGCACAATAGGCATAAGTAGAGCATGCAGAGGTTCCTTCACAACTACTATGATTGAAGCTGTCGTGACATTTTCCATTCATGTTCAGATTATTCCCGAAAACATCTCCAGACTGGTTTTTCCAACCCTTTTCAGATTTGTCTAGGAACCTCAAATTTAAAAGATAAAAGGATTTAGAGGAGAACAAAATGATAAAAAAAGCAAGATAAGCAGGACGGACACACGACGGGGAAGTGAACCAGCACATTGAGGCACCAGACAGACATTCATCCTTCTCAGAGCGTCTCGTCTCAAACAGTCAAGCTGGAAAGACGAGAAATCGCCTCCTCTTTCCCGTCGGGATGCGTTTCTAAAAGATGACACCGAGTACAGTATGTCATGGATACCAATGAGTCCTTTGCACGTTTAAAAAAAAGATGTGGACCTGAGATGGACCTCTGATTGGTTGAGGAGAGAGAGGGTGATCTGGGCAGCAGCAACAGCAGCAGCCTGTGTGTGTGTGCATGAGATGGAGGCAGTGAGCAGACCTGGAGGTTCTTCCGCTGCACAACGCTGCCCTCTAGTGGTCGACGTGAACAGGCTCAATATAAAAAACTAAAACATGGAGGCAAGCTTTGCGAGGAGCAATGGAAATGCGGTTAATCCATCCGATCCGCCACGGAGCGGCTTCTTGTGCCGCTGCGTGATTCACCGTGTGGTTAACGGTAAAGGACGGCTCTAACCATTTGGTTTACAACGGGGCTGAAGTAGTTGAAACAAGGTTTGGCGGAGCTGATCGGTCAACTAGAAACCTGTGAACACCTGCAGAGCTGGCAACTTTTCAAAAAACCTGAGATTTTGTCGGGGGTGACCAAAATGTTGCCGCGCACGCAGCCACACACGTTGGTGGCTCAAATATCAGGAAATTTGAATTAATTTGGCGTTGTACCCATGTTGTACCCTGCATTCTGGCCTGGCAAAGGTCTTTTATGAGGCATCTTTGCTACCTTAAAGAATTAAAATGTTTTTTAATAACTACTCTCATTTACAAAAACATGCCTAATTCTATTGCACAAATGTCCTGTCTTTATGTTAAATTCTTTATAATACATCTAACTTGTTCAAAGTGCTGTTTTGAAAATTGTTGAGAGGGTCCTTTTCCTAGGCCTGTAAATAAAGTGATAAATGCTATGTGGGCAGCCTTAATAAACAATGCGATGATGTTTTGAGCTTGCAGTATAGAGCGTATTCACGTGACGTCAGAATCTCAATCGCGCCATCTTGGGGTCCCACTTATTAAATGTCAGAAGAAGTTGACCTGGCTATCGTGTCCGCTGTTTGATTATGCGAGAGCCCAGCGACCTCATGTCCTTCTGCATTACCAAAGAAAGATTTCAGCGGTTGGAATTGAATATTTGCAACGCTTTTTTACCTGATTTTACTCGCTCAACACTTTGTGGTTAATTCGCTAGTTACCCCTAGTTACCAGCACATAGCCCGGTCACATTCCTGTCAAACAGTTTTCATTTCCGCTATCGACCATGGGACATTAACAACTATTTCTGCGTTATACTTGTTGTGGAAATACCACAAATGTCGGAACATCAAGCGCCCCGTGTCTGGGTTCATATATGATCCGTAGTCACAGCTCCGCCTCCAGGACGAGTGTCTGATGAAGCCGCTTCCAGCTCCTTCAGGACCAGCAGTGCCTGTTTGGTGGCCGTGCTGAGTGCTGTTCCCATGGAGACAGTGTTTTATTTTACCTTGAAATTAATCACAGAGTAAAGGCAGATATCGCCCGACGGAGTTGCCATGTTCATGGCTTCCTCCCAAATTTCCATCCACAGTTCCTTTTGTGCAAGTGAAACATTGATTTTCGCTCGGCGAAAAAAGCAAAAAGAGATTATTGACGAGAGTCAATGGAAACGTGCCCACAACCCGATGTAGCAACAGAAACACATGAGAACAGTCGTAACGCTCAGACGCCGAGTGAAGCCGAAGTAGATGCATGACAAGTTGAAGTAATAGCCTCTTGTTGAGCTGATAAACCCATATTCTGAATCATTAGTCCCACATCCAACAATGAGGCACAGTACCATAATCACAAGGCACACCGCTTTGAACAGAAATCGTGTCTCTTTCAGGATATAATAGTCATTTCTCAGGGAAGAGCGGCATACAAGCAAGCAAAACAATGCCGTGGTGGGACCCCAAGATGGCCGCCAGAGTTTGTTGTGGTCACGTGAGTGAATACGCTCTATACCAAGAGGTTAACAAGGTGCTCTCCTGCTGCTTGTTATGACAGCTGAGTTTATATCACCACACAAAATCACACGCACAAACACAACCAATTATTTCAAGATTTAAAGTTTAAGAGAGTGAGAACTTAATTGAACCACATGTCATTAACAGGGCTCTTACGTTTTGAAGACAGGCAAGAGTGACATATCTATCCAGGATGCTTTATTTTCATTGGTTGCTGGATTAAATCTTACCCAGATACAACAGATACATTCTTTTCTGATTGGCTATTGTGTAGCCCATTTCTTTTTTTTGATTGGCTGATAAGTGGCTCCTCACAGCAGAACTCCAGGGGAGCACTTGATTCCTCCACGGTGAGGGCAGCGCGGCCAGCTCATGTTGGCGCGCTGCGGCACATTACAACATTAAATAGCCGAGAGTTTTTTCAGCGTGAGAAATACGATGTGTGGCGGGAGTGCGTGACGTAAGACCGAAATGCGTGAGTCTCACGCTCAATGCGTGACACTTGCGAGCCCTGCATTAACACACCGTCGTCTGCTCGTTGTCTGTTTGAAAATCTTCTTCTGTTGCTAACTTCGGGTCTCTTTGGGGTAAATAGGATGTCTATGCAGCGAATAGGTTTATAGATGCGCTCATTAGCCCCCTGAGCTCCGTGAGGAGCTGAACCCCAGACCTCATGCGTCATGCTTTATGACGCGTGTACCTGCAGCATGCGCTCCTGCTCTTGCTGCCACCTTTCCTGACGCTTTCGCTCCTCATCCGGGTGCCAAGACCAGCTGTCAGTCCGCCTGGCCTGGGGCAACACCGGGACAGACACCTGATGGACCCCAACACAAACACACACACACATACAAAAACACACATCAACAACATGCAGAAACACACACACATGTTCATGCACCCATTTTCACACACTCACATGGAGCCAATGAGAATGATATGGCCCGACACACACACACACACACGTGTTTACACATCCACCAGAGGAAAAGAAGGGAAGGAAGGAGACAGAAATCGTTGGTCTACCACAACAGCACTACTCCAATGCTAGCCAAAGGATTCCTACTAAGGAGAGAGCAGACAGAGAGAGAGAAAGAGAGAGAGATGAGCTCAACGGAAGCATCCTCATCTGGCATGAACAGCTTAGTGTGTGTGTGTGTGGCGGCTCGGCAGTTTGACACAAACACCCGATCTCAGGAAACTGATGAAAGGATTTGGTTTGTATGTAGTTTCCAAGTCTTTTAATTCCTACTGTATTTAAATGTGCTTGAAGTTGCTGTCATCGTGGTAGTTTGTTCATTATTTTTGTAAATAGTGACATCGTGGTAGTTTGTTTATTATCTTTGTAAAGAGTGACATTGTGGTAGTTTGTTTATTATCTTTGTAAAGAGTGACATTGTGGTAGTTTGTTTATTATCTTTGTAAATAGTGACATTGTGGTAGTTTGTTTATTATCTTTGTAAATAGTGACATTGTGGTAGTTTGTTAATTATCTTTGTAAATAGTGACATTGTGGTAGTTTGTTTATTATCTTTGGAAATAGTGACATTGTGGTAGTTTGTTTATTATCTTTGTAAAGAGTGATTGTGGTAGTTTGTTCATTATCTTTGTAAATAGTGACATTGTGGTAGTTTGTTTATTATCTTTGTAAATAGTGACATCGTGGTAGTTTGTTTATTATCTTTGTAAATAGTGACGTTGTGGTAGTTTGTTCATTATCTTTGTAAATCGTGACATTGTGGTAGTTTGTTTATTATCTTTGTAAATAGTGACATCGAGGTAGTTTGTTTATTATCTTTGTAAATAGTGACGTTGTGGTAGTTTGTTTATTACCTTTGGAAATAGTGACAGTGTGGTAGTTTGTTTATTATCTTTGTAAAGAGTGACATTGTGGTAGTTTGTTAATTATCTTTGTAAATAGTGACATTGTGGTAGTTTGTTTATTATCTTTGTAAAGAGTGACATTGTGGTAGTTTGTTCATTATCTTTGTAAATAGTGACGTTGTGGTAGTTTGTTTATTATCTTTGTGCATTTAGTGACATCGTGTCACAGCTACACAACCTCCAAGCAACTGACGGTTCTGTACGCCGCAACTTCTCGGGGGTGGTACTACTCTTCATTCCTGTACGCGTTTGCAAAATCAATTAAAAAAAAGATTTAAAAAAACACACATGACCGTTCAAAAGTTCACGGTCATTCAGAAAATTTGGTGTTTTCACTTTTATTTATCAAATTAATTTCAAAATTAATAGAAAATATAGTCAAGACGTTGACAAGGTTAGAAATAATGATTTTTATTTTAAATATTAATGTTGTTCTTCAAACTTGTGGCTCAAAGGAAGGCCAGCTTTATAGCTTCTCTCACCAGAATAACTGTTCTCAGCTGCGCTCACATAAAAAGGGTTTTCAAGGGTTTTCTACCTCTCCGCTAGTCGTCTAAGGCGATAACACAATGTACCATTAGAACACTGGAGATGGGCCTCTACACACCTCTGTAGAGACTTCATTAACAACCTAGAATAGTAATTAACCACATTAACGGTTAATGTATAGAGTGTTTTTGTGATTAATTTAATGTTATCTTCATTAAACAGTGCTTTTCTTTGAACGGTAATGTAAATATATATATATATCTATACAGTGGGTACGGAAAGTATTCAGACCCCTTTAAAGGGTCTGAATTCTTATGACCATGTTATATTTTCAGTTTTTCTTTTTTTATAAATTTGCAAAAATGTCTACATTTGTTTTTCTCGGTGAAGATGGGGTGCTGAGTGAACCTTCATGAGAAATAAAATTAACTTTTTTGATTTTAGCAAATGGCTGCAATGAAAGAAAGTGAATATTTTAAAGGGGTCTGAATACTTTCCTGTTCTCACTGTATAATAAATAAAGCATACAAAAAAAAATGATGATGAAAGGTGAAGATGCCGGCATTCGTATTCATATGTTTCTTGGTTGAGGTTATGTTTCGATTGAGATGAAAGTCTTTGGCTGAATAGTTTCCCCTCATCCTCACCTGTGGATGACGTGTTCAGCGTGTCTCTGTGTGTTCATGCAGCGAGTTAAACTACACCCCCGTACCCCGGGAGGGAAGCCACATGAGAAGCGGTAAAACGGGGTTTATTGTGTTGTCGGATGAGTTTTTTTTGTACTCACGTTTCCACGACAATCCTTCTCCATCTCTTCTGTGGAGGAAACGTGACGGAGGACAGACGTTAAAAATACAATTCATAACAAACATTTTGGACACGTCATGTGACTAAATGCCTTTTGATGGGAGACATTTTGTGTTGGTTTGCCAGCTTAAAGCAATGAAGACGCCGATGAAGGAAAACCAAGAGAGAGAGCGAGAGAGAGAAAGAGATTAAGAGCTCTTATCTTGCTGTTGTTTTGACGTGTAGAGCTAGAAATATAATGTTCTCTGAGGAGTGATTCAGACAGAGGTTAAAGATGCTCCTTTTAAACCCATTTCTATTCTGCTCCTCTGTTCTTTGTATGTGCGTCTGCTCATCTCTCTCACTTAGTTTACACACAACTGACGAATATGTCAAGGAATATATATATATATAAATAATATATATATATATATATATTTATATAGATAAATATATATATTTATAAATATAAAAATATATATATTTATATAAATATATGTAGTTATAAATATAAAAATATATATTTATAAATATATATTTCTAAATGTATATATTTATAAATATATATTTCTAAATATAAATATATATATCTTGGAATCATTTACAGACCAGAGATCAAACTATTTAGGATGAATATTGATCGATCGGAGCACCTTTCGTTGAGGTAGAAGTAATGCTGTGGCTTTTTTGTGAAGCACAATGAGGCGAACATAAAACTGATCATTCATAAAGTTGATCGAGGTTCCTAAAACATTCCAACGTGATGATACCAGTATGACTCAAAGTAAAGAACACTAACGATGGACACTCAAAACACGTTCACAACGGAGCGAGAGCGCGACACTGATCATCCACAGCGTTCTGGAGATGAGAGACAAACAAGAGATGGTACTGAGGGGCTGTTGTAAAGCCCGTGGGAAGAAAAAAACCCCGACAGGGAAACCCTGTGCGTTCAGCAGCCGGGGGACATGAGCTCCACGGATGAATGAAGGGCTTTACCTGGCAGAACGAAGAACTCCCAGCGTAAATTAGGGTTGCTGGTTGCCAGCGGAGACCTGACACTGTTTGCAATTTCTATAGCGAAATGAAAAAAATATGCGGGTGGAAGGAAAGGAGGGAAGGAAGCGATAAGGGAGAGACCAGGAGTTGGTATGGACAACAGAGAATTGGAGAAATCAAATTGGGGAATACTTTTACGGTTTTGCTGCTCATGTGACACTGTAAATCGATTACAATTAAAACTGAGGAGGCAATTCAGATTTAGTAAAAAGTCCACCACTAGATTAAAAAGAACAATAAAGGCAGAAAAAACAACAACAATGCTGTATATAAATATATATTATTTATATATATATATATAAAAATACTAATAATAATAAAATAATATGTAATGTAAATAGAATATAAATACTAAAAAATATAAAAATACTATATATAATGTATATATATATATGTATTAATTATATAATATAACAGTATCTGGGAAGTTAATATTAAACTTATTTTGTGCTCGTTTTAGTTTGATCTCAGGTCTCAGTAGCTTGTTTATCCGTCTACATCAAGAAAATTGAATAGAATTCTCCATACCGAAGCAAGTGTCATATTAAGCAGATTGATAATAATCACACAGAAGTGAACACCCCTTTAACTCTCATCTAAACATTTTGCAGTACAACGAAACAGAAAGAGAGTCAGGGCCGAAAGGCAAAAGGGGAAACAAGCCAGCAGGGAGGAGGATATGCTAATCAAACTAGAAACCAAGGGGATGTATGGAAAAGAAGCTGCTGGCTCAGTATTCGGATGTGAAGCGTTCACCGACCTGCTGTCGTGTCCCTCGGTGGGTGATATTCAAATGACCCTGGAGCGGCCAAGCTCGGTAAATTCTCTCTCCTCTGAGACAAGTCCCGGGGACTGGGAACACTCGCCTGCAGGGAGATTCAAAGCTTATCCGTTGGATGTCGGGGGCTCTTTTACGGTTATATTAGTTTTGGGAGCAAACTCACCTGCAAAGTTGCAAGCTGACTTTCCCGCGTGTCAACTCCTGACTGGACGACGTTGGCGTGTTTGTCTTCTGAAACACAAACACAGTTTAAATACTTTATGTTGAACTTTCCTTTCACAGTTTTTCCTCAAAGATCATTTTTTTTGTGTCTTCGATAAATATACATATATATATATATTAGGGCTGTGAAACGATTACACATTTTAATCAAATTAATCACAGGTTTCTGTGGATTAATCATGATTAATCACATGTTACCGATATTCTCGGTATATTTTTGTGAGAACATAACGATTTATGACAAAAGACGGATATATACATTTATACACAGGGGTGCACATAACTTGCTCACCAGTGTGCGCGCATCGCGGCTGAGCGGGGGATGCAAGTGACTTTTTTTCGTCCCAATGTGCACGCACACGCCGGCATCGGAGCTCTGCGGCGTGCGAGACGGAGATCGGAGGAGTGTTAACGCGACACGTAGAGACAAAATGACATGCTGCTGTAGAGACGACCAACAACAGACGTATTGGAAGCTCATTCTGCGCATGCGTTAAAAAAATAAACAAATTAATCCTGTAATTTAATCATAACGCGTTAACGCATTATTTTTCACAGCACTAATATATATATATATGTCTATATATACGTGTATATATATGTCTATATATACACGTATATATATATCTATATATATACACGTATATATATGTCTATATATATACAAGTATATATTTATACATATATACATACACTACCGTTCAAAAGTTTGGGATCACCCAGACAATTTCGTGTTTTCCATGAAAACTCACACTTTTATTTATCAAATGAGTTGCAAAATGTATAGAAAATATAGTCAAGACATTGACAAGGTTAGAAATAATGATTTGTATTTGAAGTATTATTTTTTTTCTTCAAACTTTGCTTTCGTCAAAGAATGCTCCTTTTGCAGCAATTACAGCATCGCAGACCTTTGGCATTCTAGCTGTTAATTTGTTGAGGTAATGTCACCCCACGCTTCCTGAAGCACCTCCACAAGTTGGATTGGCTTGATGGGCACTTCTTGCGGACCATACGGTCAAGCTGCTCCCACAACAGCTCAATGGGGTTGAGATCTGGTGACTGTGCTGGCCACTCCATTACAGACAGCAAGCTGCCTGCTTCTTCCCTCAATAGTTCTTGCACAATGTGGAGGTGTGCTTTGGGTCATTGTCCTGTTGGAGGAGGACATTGGCTCCAATCAAGCGCTGCCCACAGGGTATGGCATGGCGTTGCAAAATGGAGTGATAGCCTTCCTTATTTAAAATCCCTTTTACCTGGTACAAATCTCCCACTTTACCAGCACCAAAGCAGCCCCAGACCATCACATGACCTCCACCATGCTTGACAGATGGTGTCAGGCACTCTTCCAGCATCTTTTCACCTGTTCTGCATCTCACAAATGTTCTTCTGTGTGATCCAAACACCTCAAACTTGGATTCATCTGTCCAGAACACCTTTTTCCAATCTTCCTCTGGCCAATGCCTGTGTTCTTTTGCCCATACCAATCTTTTCTTTTTATTGGCCAGTCTCAGATATGGCTTTTTCTTTGCCACTCTGCCTAGAAGGCCAGCATCCCGGAGTCGCCTCTTCACTGTCGACGTTGACACTGGCGTTTTGCGGGTACCATTTAAAGAAGCTGCCAGTTGAGGACCTGTGAGGCGTCTATTTCTCAAACTAGAGACTCTAATGTACTTGTCTTCTTGCTGAGTTGTGCACCGGGGCCTCCCACTTCTCTTTCTGCTCTGGTTAGAGCACGTTTGTGCTGGTCTCTGAAGGGAGTAGTACACACCGCTGTAGGAAATTTTCAGTTTCTTTGCAATTTCTCGCATGGAATAGCCTTCATTTCTAAGAACAAGAATAGACTGGCGAGTTTCACATGAAAGTTCTTTTTTTCTGGCCATTTTGAGAGTCTTATCGAACCCACAAATGTGATGCTCCAGATAATCAACTAGCTCAAAGGAAGGCCAGTTTTATAGCTTCTCTCATCAGCAAAACAGTTTTCAGCTGTGCTAACATAATTGCACAAGGGTTTTCTAATCATCCATTAGTCTTCTAAGGCGATTAGCAAACACAATGTACCATTAGAACACTGGAGTGATAGTTGATGGAAATGGGCCTCTATACACCTATGGAGATATTTCGTTAGAAACCAGACGTTTCCACCTAGAATAGTCATTTACCACATTAACAATGTATAGTGTGTATTTCTGATTGATTTAATGTTATCTTCATTGAAAAAAACAATGCTTTTCTTTGAAAAATAAGGACATTTCGAAGTGATCCCAAACTTTTGAACGGTAGTGTATATAGACAAATATATATATATATAGACATATATATAGACATATATGTATATAAATATATATTAGGGCTGGGCAACGATTACAATTTTTAATCGCGATTAATCGCATGATTTCCCTGATTAATCGCATTTGTATATGCAAAATCCAATAATTAATTCAAAAGTAGTGTTTTGCGCACTTCTATTTGAAATGTTCTGCCATATGAATGAAAGTGCCATAACATTTGTTGTCCCTGTTAGAGTGAGACACCAGAAAACACTTTCAGTGCAGTTTGTCAATTCCTAGAACGTGACACTTATTTTAAATGTACTGCCATATAAACTAAAGTGCCATAAAATCTGTCAGGACATTGTCAAACGCAGTTCTGCAGAGACACTGTGAAAGAGCGCTGGAGACTGAGCGAAGCAGGGGACATGATCAGAAGGCAGTCGTCTCGCAGCAGCGATCATATTTCGTGCACTATCTGTGCTCAGTATGGTGACTTTATTTGACACATTCCACTGCTGTGCAACTCCAGTAAAGTGTCCCGCGCACGTTTCAGCAGAATGTCTCTCCTCTGTTTTCATCAGTCAGGGCATGTCAATGCAGCGCCCACTTCTCATCAATATAATGCTCAGTAACTCCGAGGTCATTGTGGTTACCGAGTGATGTCCAGTAGGGTGACCAGATTTGAGTTTGTGAAAAAGAGGGTTAGGGTGGGGGGGGGGGAGGGGTGCTGATTATTAAACATCTCTCTTGTTCTGCCTGTCTTGTGATATACATGCCTAAAAGGTGCCTAATATTTCTAGACTGAAATAATATCAGCATTATAATTACTATAACTATGAGGATTTTTTAGTTGCCTATTTTGTGGAGCCCCCTCAGGACTTGGTGCCCTACGCACAGCGCGTAGTGCATTATGGGAGCGGCGGCGCTCTTAGGAGTTTATAGCACAAACAACAATGAACTCGTGGAGGCGGCAAGGTGCTCCGTGTTGCCAGATTGGAGATGGTGAAGTATCGTACCAAAGGCTCAAAATGGTTGTATTTGGAGGATAATTTTCGTGTATCTGGCAACCCTGAGATCAGTCGACCAATGACTGTTCTCTATACTGTCAGAGCTCACGTAAGGTGGAACGTAAGGGAGATACCATTTCCAAAACTTGTAAGGGGTAAATCCTAGTTCATGAAAACCCAGAGAAACACAAATATCCGACGAAGCAAAATCCCGGACGTTTTTGGAATCCCTGCCGGACGCATTTTTTAGGTCTCAAAAGCAGGTCATGTCCGGGGAAAACCGGACGTCTGGTCCCCCGATGTCCAGTCGTCCCCAGTGAGAGCAACAGCACGTTGTGAAGCTGTCGCTTTTGCAGTCCTCTCCTTTTCATACAACTCGTGTATTCTCCGTGTGATGTGTGTCTCGAGGGCGTCTCATACCTGCCGTCATTTGTTGAGATTCTCCATGTTTGTTAAACCGCGAATGACTTTCTTTTCCGGTTCCGCAGCAATCAGTAGCAGACTTTTACAAAATAAAAGCCTGTGAGCAACACATTTTTACAATAATAAAATAAATAATAAAACCTGCGTTAACGCGCGATAAAATAATTGTCGGCGTTAATTAATTGATGCGTTAACGCAAGATTAACGCGTTAACATGCCCAGCCCTAATATCTATATATATATGTTCTAGGTCAAATTCTAAAAATCCATGATCTGGATGACACAAGTCTAAGATCCACCACTCGGGGTCAGTAGAGCAACCTGCGGCCCAGACCTGCAGGAGGCGCGTGGCGTGCCGCTGCAGCGTTGGACTTCTCCTCCTCTGGAGCAGCTGCCGAGTGGCTTCCAGCCTCCACGAAGCTTTCTTCTGGCTTCTGCAGCTCCTTGAAGCATCACAGGAGGTTTCAAAGATGAATAATAATACAATCAAGAGGCATATGTAGTGCGTGAGGAAAGCATTTGATTCTAGTCTTGAAGAAACTTGCCAAAAGCCTGTACAATGCATGTATAGACACATATCTAACAGTTATTTTAACAACTAATTAGTAAAGGTAATCGTCCTGACCGATGGGAGCGAGGTGGGCCGGCTGGGTGCTGTTGAATGATGGATGACTCTTTCTTCCTGCACGTCTTTAGGAGCTGGTTCCGAGCCACTTGGCGCCTCCTCGGCCTTCGTTGACCCCGCGGGGGCGTCTTGACCTCTGGTCGAGGGGGGTGGGCTGCGTGTCGGGGAGGCTGCTGCTGCCGACGGAGCGCCCGCAGCACTGTTGCTGGTTTTGGAAGGAGACGCCAGGAAACGAGGAGGAGATTCCCTTCCTCGACTCTCAGGCGTGGTGGGAACGTCGACACTCCCGATGTCGCCGTTGACTCGGAACAAACCATCCGCCTGAATGGGACGACAACACGTTTAATATTGGCTTTATATATGTAAATATATCTATATATATATATATAAAAATACATATTTATATATAAATATATTATGTATATATATTATATTTAAATATACATAAATAATATATATATTATGTATATATATTACATTTATATATACATTATATATGTATATATAAAGCATAAAAAAAGATAAATTTATATAAGAAATATAATATTTATATATAAATATATTATGTATATTATATATATAATATAAATATTTATATATAATATATATGTATAAATATAATATATATACATATATATATTTTTTAATGTATATAAAGCATAAAAAGGGTCAAAAGAAATGTACATTTAATTCTGATTAATTACAATATGACGAGATTCAAATATTCTTTTTCAATAGATCTTTATGACAAACTTTGGCTTGAATTTCCGCCGCAGTAATGCAGCTCTCGCTCAAAATATTCTCAGTTGTGCAGAAACTGAATTTGCGACACACAAAGAAGTGAAGACGAACCCCAAATGAACCCACAAACCCGGCGCCCTCGCATGTTGTCGTGGCCGGCCTCTCATCTCTGTCCGTTATTAGCTATTCATCCGGCTCACGGCACCACGACGGACTCTGTCACAAAGAGGCTCCAATGTGTGTGAGGCGCTCCGAACGAGCGGTAACTGAAGACACAGTGGTGGAGCTGGGTGAATGCAGGCTCTCAGTCTGCCCCCCCCCCTCATCCCTCTCCGGCCTGTGTGGGCCCTCTTTGTCCGCCCGGAGCCCACTTCACATCGAGAGGGCCCTACTTGTCAACTTCTTAAGTCAATAGGGAACAGAGGGCTCCATTCAACGCCGGGCTCCGCTCAGACTCCCGACAAGACATTCCAGAAAAATCGCCGCGCTCCGTTCGGTCTGGTAATACCCCCCCCGACCCCCCCCCCCCCCAAAAAAACATAAAGATCTAATTTAGAATATTCCCGTTTGGAAATGAAAAAACAAAAGGAAATGGATCCCGTTGAGTGCTGTGGAGCTAAATTGGAGCATGACGTGCTTCTCTCTGGGAGGAGGGAGCCTCGTGTTCTCCTAGCCGTCTCATCACCGTGGCGGTTCTGTGGCATCCGGAGGGGAGTTCACCCTCCAGCCTGTGAGCCAACACTGGGAGGTAACCAAGTGGTCAAGACTAGTTACACTAACTGGGTCTCAATCATCACGAGTAAGGAACCGAAGTGGAGGTAACACTGGGCGAGACGCCTAACAAGGCCACAACCCACATGGCGTTAGGAGGCTGTGATGCCTATATATATATACATATATATATATAAATTGTATATATATATTATAATAATATATATATATTATAATATATATATTATATAATAAATATTATATAATATATATCCATTATCCATCCATACTGCTTATCCTCATTAGGGTCACTGGAGCTGATCCCATAATATATATATATATAATATCAAATATACAGGACTGTCTCAGAAAATTAGAATATTGTGATGAAGTTCTTTATTTTCTGTAATGCAATTAAAAAAACAAAAACGTCATGCATTCTGGATTCATTACAAATCAACTGAAATATTGCAAGCCTTTTATTCTGATTTATTGCTGATTATGGTTTACAGCTTAAGAAAACTCAAATATCCTATCTCTAAATATTAGAATATCATGAAAAAGTATACTAGTAGGGTATTAAACAAATCACTTGAATTGTCTAATTAACTCGAAACACCTGCAAGGGTTTCCTGAGCCTTGACAAACACTCAGCTGTTAGAAATCTTTTTTTTTTACTTGGTCTGAGGAAATATTAAAATTTTATGAGATAGGATTTTAGAGTTTTCTTAAGCTGTAAGCCATAATCAGCAATATTAAAAGAATAAAAGGCTTGCAATATTTCAGTTGATTTGTAATGAATCCAGAATGCATGACATTTTTGTTTTTTTAATTGCATTACAGAAAATAAAGAACTTTATCACAATATTCTAATTTTCTGAGACAGTCCTGTATATATATAATATATATAGCATAACAAGGGTTCTAAGAAATATACATTTAATTCTGATCCCTTTTGTCCTGATTAATTACAATATGATCAGTTGAACATTTTGCTGATGGGTAAAATAATCTCTTTCAATAGATGTCGTTGCTATTCCGTTTAATTCCAAACAATGTGGATTATTTCTTTCATCAAAACATGAGAGCATGCGAGTACATTTGGTTGTGTATGCCAAAGTGCCTCTGAGCCTCACCTTGCAGGTCCGTGGTTCACCCGCCGAGGGCCGGGGCTGGAAGCAAAGCCCCGGTCTGGGCGCCAGGGTCCGGCTGGACGGCGGCTCGGACGAGCGAGAGCGAACCTGAGGCCGCTGGTGCGGCACTTCTGTGGGGAGCTCCTCGATACGCGCCTCCAGCGTGGACGTGAACTTCGGAGGCGGGGCGGACTGCTGCCGCAGGTACCTCAAGGGCCCGTTGGGGTCCACGTCGAAGGGGTCCGGGGTCGCGGGGGAGGGGGACACGGAGAGGGGGAAGGGAGAGCGGGCCAAGGAGGGGTCGTCGGACACGCTGCGGTCCAGGAGCTTCGGCAGCTGGAGGCGGTCCAGGACCGTCTCGCTGATGGAGAAGCGCTGGGCGTAGTGCTGCAGGATGAGCTCCGCCTCCTCGTGGCTCCCGGCTCTCCGGTACGCGTCTCGCAGGTCGTACTCGCGGCGCTCCCTGATGAAGAGAGGAGGAGGTAGCGGAGGGAATCAGCAGTGTGAAATGTAAAGTAACTGATATGACCCGGTTTGATTTACATTTAATAAATGTGAACTAGATTTGATCCCATCTGACATCTATTTCTTCTACTTCACTGCCCTTCCTGTTTGATGTGTTCCTCTATTGGAGACCTACTTAAATTAGCTGTCGCTGTCACCTTTCTGCGCTCACTAAGAGGAATTAGAGCGAAGATTAACGCCTCTTCTCCAAGAAATACCTCGTGTCCCATCATACGAGTTGTGTTTTGCGCTAATCAAACACCCCGTGTGAGCATTCCACCTACTTTTCCTCCACGATCTCTCTGTAGGTCTTGATGCTTCTCCTCCTGTGGGAGGTGCAAGGGCCTCCACCCATCAGCTGCTCCATCAGCTTCCTCTCCTCCTCCTTTTTGATCAGGTCCTGGGAGATACTCCTCCTCCGATTTTTCCACCGGGCCAGGTCCTGACACACACATGAAGACCGATGGGGAGAGTTTCGGTTCCAAGTTGTGAGACCTGAAGCACTGCTGTGGAGTTGTTTAACTGGGTCACAGCAAAACACACATTTTCTTTGGCCTGCAGACATTAAAATCATTGCATATCATTTTTAAAACTCCTGACACAATAATATAATATATATATATTTATTATATATGTGTTATATATTATATAATATATATTATATAATATATTATAATATATTAGGGATGCACCGATCTGATCGGCGCCGATCCATATCGGCCGATATTCCCATTATCGGTTTTGATCGGCGTTCTCAAAACGGCCGATCAGATGACGTAACATCTGTGAGAACTATCAGACGTTTCAATCGCGGCGCATCGCAACGGAGACGATGCGCCCGGCGAGGGCCGCAGAGTGAGAGGTCCACGAGGGGATCCTCACCACCGAGCGGCGTCCCCGTCCCCCGAGTTGAATCTCTGGGTCGACTTAGCCGACTCTCACATGTCTGCCCCTAGAGACTGATGCTCACGGTAAACACATTCGATCGGGAGCGTGCGAGAGTTTTGATAAAGTTAGCGGAAGGATTTAGGTGACAACATCCGGTTTTGCAAAGTTAGCGGAAAGAACCACGTGAAACAACATCCGTTTATCAAAATAAGATGTCGACAAATCATACACTAACATATAAAAGTAACAATGAACTGATTTTGTATCTTTATAGATCGTTTCTGAGATTTAGCTTAAATTATGCTAACATTAAAACATTTTTACTGGACCAAGGAAGAGTTTATAAAAATAAGTCAGACTTTTGTATGTTAAAAAAAGTCCTGTAAATAGATTTCCCCAAGAGTTCAAGGAAATGAATAATGCAGATGTGTTCCATACATATCTGAAATCCCCTACAATAGCAATCAAACTATTTTAATGCATCAATTAGGACATTTTTCAAAGTAAAAGTCCTAAATGTTTAAAGAAATCTGTAATTTCTTTAATGTTTGAGTTGCTTTATATATGTATTTCCTCATAGTCCTCATAGCAATAATGCTACACAATAAATAGAATGCTTCAATCAACACCGTGATCGGTGATCGGTATTATCGGATCGGCAGATACTGATTTCAGTGATCGGTGATCGGCACAAAAAACCTGATCGGTGCATCTCTATAATATATAATATATATATATAATATATATATAAATAATATATATATATGTTGATTAAAAGGATTTTCCTTTCACTTTCATGTGTCGGGAGTATAAAAAAAAAATATATATATATAAATATAAATAAATACACAAACTGAGGGAATAAGAACAGTCAGACCCAACGGAGACACTCACATCCTGCCAGTGGTCGTCCTCTTCCTTCCTCCGGTGGTACTGGCTGTGCATCAGCTCGTGACGCACCTGACTGTGAGGCTGCATGGCCTCCTCCTCCTCCTCTTCCTCCTCTTCCTCCTCCTGGCCGCGCATGTCGATCATACTCACACTTCTGAGAAGAGACGAGAGAATATGGATCATGAAACAGATGTGCAGATATGTTATTTCCAGAGCGGGACGCGGGACGCGGTTCCGTCTTGCGAGTGAGTGTGTCCAGTCGTATTGTGCATTGTGCCGTTAGTGCAGTCGGTTTGTAACTTTTAACCTAACCTCTTTCAAAAATGGCGCAAAAGGCGATACGTCAGAATCTGTGCATTTAGAGACGTAGAATACCCACATCCTCCACAGAAATGATTGTGCCAATTCAGCATTATTAGGAAAAGAGGATAACCCGTACCCATTGGCTCAGCACGGACTAAAGAATAAGATGCTTCTTTTCAAGACCGCGTGTGTTCATCTTCAAAGGTAAACTCATGCTCACCATTTAGAAACAAGACAATAATTCAAATTAATAAACACCTCCATTCCCCCCCCTCCTTTTAATAATCGTGTCACATTCCAACGATAGTGTCAACAGGAGATGCGTCACATTAAGGTTCGAGTTCACATTAAAGAAGACCGTTGGAAGCTGCAGGTGCCTGTGTGGTTGCGAGTAATGAGCTGATGAGTACTGAAACTAGCCAGTTTATATTCGCTCAGCCAGTTAAAACATCCACGTTTAGAACACAGACGAGGCCTTTCGGTTCAGAACATGCGGACCATCACAGACTGAGAACGGGGAAAACAAAGTCATGAGTGGAAGAGCGGTGGCGGATTGCCGACATACAATGCGAGGTGGAGAATAAACTTGTAGCAGAAGGTTTTTTTTTTATAATCAAAGAGATGATTGTCATGTTATTGTATTAAATCATTTAGTGGGAAGGGTATTACAAAGCATTCGAGTCATCTCCTGGTTATGAAATCATCCCTCAAAGGACATCGCCATGACGATTTGCTTGGTAAGATGAACGGCTGCGTTACGTGAAACGTGCGGCGAGAAGAAGCAGGAGGATGATGTCATAGTTTAGTAAGAAGTCGTCTCCACGGACTCGACTGCAGGCACTTTGAATACATCCCAGAGAAATGAGCAGATATCGGATCAAGCGTTTGTTTGCCAGCGCAAAGTCACAAATGTCATTCACGTTCGTCACAATTTCAATTTCAGGAATGAATGCAAGTAGAAAAAAAAATCTGCTTGATTTCAGACATTTTAGTTTTTCATTCAAATAAAAACTTTTGGACCAATCACATTAAATTGATGGAATATTTTGGTCCAGTCATTTCACTTTTCAGTGATGTCTTTATAAATAAATTAATCTCTTTTTTCCTGAAAATAATTTGTGTGGGAGCTGCTCCATTAAAACTAAAGTACTTCTTAATGAATTAAGATAAAATGGGGGTTTGCGTGGCCATTTTACAGGATGCTCTTCACCGGGCTAGAGGATATACACCGGGGATCTACATCTATCTCTTTATACATTTAAAGCGATTGATTGAATTGTTTTCTCTTCCGTTAATGAAATAAAGTTAAGGATAATTCTTCAAGGGGCAAGTTCTGCACAATTTGACCCCATTCAATATTTAATGTCGGTGTTCTTTGGGGTCAATTTGACCCTAGGCTGTTTTTCACTGTGTCAAACATATAAGAAATATCAACTTTTTAATTTATTTAAAGGGCTATTTAGGTAGTCAACAAACAAACATAAAGTACCTCACACTTAAACTTGGAAAACAATATTAATTCTAATAATTTTCTGGAGGTTTTAATTGCTGGGGTCAAATTGACCCCGAGGGTAAAATATGTCAGTAAATATAAAGGTAACAGGAGGGTTAAACATTGAATGGGGTCAAATTGACCCGAAGGCAACAGGAGGGTTAAAAAAATATATATATATTTTTTTATATATATAGATATACACACACCTCTCCTTCAGTCATAAACACACGATATAAGGAGGTTGTCTTGCCTGCCTCTTAGGGCTTAAATCAATTAAACATGAAGTTATTAAAAACTGGCACAAAATATGTGTTGGTGTGACTTTTGATCAAAGAATTAAAATACTTCAATCGTTGGCAGACTTTTCCCACTTGCAAAAAGAAAATAAATTACATTCAAAGGCTCAATGAATGACTGAGTGACTTATTGAGAGGCTTGGTAGGGCAGAGCAGTGCCGGGCCGCCGAGTGGTAAACGGACAACTTACTGCGGGTCACCTGACGCACTACGTGTGCGGCTGAATCTACAGAGAGCGTGGAGAGAGAGAGAGAGAGAGAGAGAGAGAGAGAGAGAGAGAGAGAGAGAGAGAGAGAGAGAGAGAGAGAGAGAGAGAGAGAGAGGGCACAATCTCAAATGAATGCGAGTACACTGAGAAATGCAGCAGTCACTCAGGTGAACTTCACAACGAAGAGATGGAATATCTGATATCTAGTGAACAATTGTTTTTAGTATTGTGCTCGTGAGTTTCTGCGTTTGCTGATGTTCCTCAAACCAACCGCCAGGGGGCAGCATCGTCCATCACACAGCCAGAGCAGAACAGAAGACTGTTTACTGCATCCCTGCAAACTGTTAGCATACAGCAGAGGCAGATGGCAATGATCTTAAGACTGCAGCTGACACTTATCTAGTGAAAAAAAAAGAAGAAGAAAAAAGCACATGAATCTTTTATTAGAGCAACATCAAGGATGTGGCTCCGTCTCTGTCGGCGACCGACGGTTGTCGGTTTGGCCTCGACCTGCCTGGTTTCACGCGGCGTGTTTAACGGCACCGCCTGTGTGATGTTCGAGGGGTGTGAGAGAGAGTGCGGTCTGCGGGTTCTCGCCACAAGAGAGGAAGGAGACTAAATTGAGAGAAGCTTCGCTAAATTAGGTCCAGATAGGCCGTTTGGTTTGTCGTCGTAAAAACGTGAAATACAGCCGGATGTGTTTCGTTGGAGATGTCCGGCTGCGAGGCACTGACGTGTTTTATTGGCCGACATTGAAATGGTTGATGTTTGATTGATTGGTTATGGGTCTGACCAATTTATTACCAATTAATTTAGGTTAAAATTGGGTCAAATATAATTCAGTGTTATCCCCTAATTGGGTCTCCTGAACAGATCAAAAGGTCAACTCACATTCTCAAATGTTTCTTCTCCTCCAGATTATATGAATAACAGCTTTCCGGGCCTCCTCTTCCCAACAACAACTGCTTTTTTTATTTATAGAAAGTATTATCAATTTGTATTCATGCCATCTTGAGGTAGTTATCCAGATAGGAGCATCGCGGTCTGAGGTCGAACGCTGACGTTGCGTATTTAAATAAAAGAGAGAAGAGTAAATCCCTTGATTTTGAAGATGAATTGTGTAGTTTTGCTTTCATTAAATGTGGTGCAGCTGCTGGAGGAGGCTCACGTTGCTGGAGGACTGCCGTCCAACCGAGAGTTCCCTCTTTGCGGGTCGTCACATTCACTCAGCGCCCGTCCCTTCCGTCGGCCTGAATCGGTCGTAGCCGTTGCCATGGCAGCGGGCACAGGAAGGAAGTGGGGGGGACTCGGGACGGAGGCGTGCTTGGGAGAAGTCGGCGCTTGGCGGGACTGCGTCTCTCGCGGCTCCGCATCTGCGACTGTCGGGACACCGGCGGCTCCCTTCCTCACAGACTCCGCCTGCTGCTGCTCCGTCACAGGTGGATGTTTCACGGAGGAGGCGACGGGGCTCGCCGCGACCGCCACGGGGGTCGCGGCTCGAGTCGTCGAATGGTGGAAGAGTTCCTCTGAGCACGAGCGAGCCGGAGTGCTGCAGAAAGCAAAGCAAACTAAAACGTACCGACCAGGTTTCCTATTGCAGCAAAAATAATTCCTCCGGGAGAGCTTTTTATTTTATTTTGATGAGCTAAATAAAAAAAAAGTAGCACAGAGCCAAAGCAAACTTCGCTGAATCCCAAGTCTGGCATCCTGTGATAAACAGCTACTTTCTGATGGAGTTATTATTGGACTATAAATCCCCCAGGATGCACGGCGGGGAGAGAAAGGCTGTGAAAAGACCTGTTCAGGGTCAGGGAAGGAAGCCTCATTTCCTTACATCCTGAGGGTGGGTCACATGTTTGTGTTCCCTGGGAGTGTGATTTTGTGTGCCATATATAAATATATATTTATTATTTTATATATATATATTTATAATTGTATATATATATATACAATTATAAATATATATATTATATATAGATATAAAATATATATTATTATATATCTATATGTCTATATATATACAATTATAAATATATATATAAATATATTTATATATAAACAATAATATATATATCAAATAATAAAATCTGTATTTGTATTTAAAGGGGTGTCAAGTGATCTTAAAGAAGCTGTTCAAAGGAGACTCCATGTCTCGTTGATATGAATCAACCATTTTGAAAAGATTTAATTCCTGGCAACACATAAACAAACAAATTCCAGCCTCGGCTTTCTTCTTGAAAAATCCAAGCTGTTACCAACTAAAGGCGGCGATATCAAAGCCTTTAAAAAAAAAAAGAGAGAAAAAAACCATCCTAGAAATCCCCCTTTCATTTCCTTGGAACACAGCGATACACAAGTCACATTTCCTTTGAGCGTTTTCTTCACTCCCTTGAAACGCTGACAATCCCAAATGCACGCCATAACATCTGTTGCCAGAAGACGAGCTGGAAACCAGGAGTCTGACTCTAATAACTGTCCGACGAGGATTTGCAAATGAACCGACTGCCGGACGGAAAAAGGATCGGGCTGGATCGTGCACAAACAACGGAGACATAAACTGACTCTTCAGAAGAGAAGCGTTGCAATCGCGCATCGTAACGAGCGCCGGCACCGTGAAATAAACAACGGTATACCGTTTCTTGACGGCGTACGTAATCCTCACCACGTTGATCCGACACCGGGTTTCTAAACTTGTGACTCCTGGCTGGTCCGGCTGGGTTAAGAACCTGCACGACAACAGTGTGTGTGTGTGTGTGTGTGTGTGAGATGTTTCTCTGGAGGAGAACTGCATTGGAAGCGGTGATCTGCCTGAGGCGGCGCCAGCGAGGAAGAGAGGCTGGATGGAAACGCCAGCTGTGAAAATTGAACCTATTGTATAACAAGAGAGACATTCCTGATGGAAAATAAAATATGAGGGTTACCTCGATGAACTGGGACTTTGTTTTTGGACCCGTGTGCTGCAGATGTTTGTAGACTTATCGGCGTTTTGAGTGGAAGAAATACAACTGTATTCATCAGGTATGGCCGTACGTGAATATGAAGGCAGAAATGACCTGCATTGGGTGAACTGGCCCTTTAACACGGCAAATATTCAGCTGCAATGAGAAGCTACAACGCCGCGTCAAGACGTGGTCAAGTCCTTTAAATAACTCTCCAGATTTAGCATGGCGTACTCATCGACGCAGCAGAAAAGATGCTTCGTACTTTCAGTGCATCTCAGCAAATTATTATTGGAGAAATATGAACAAATAATGCAAAAATCCTAATATCTTTTGTGGGTTGAACTGCGTCGGTGCCAGAGGAATTGGGCGACTGATTTGGGGCATTGTGAAAGAAATGAATCAAGGCCATCGGGTGAGTTACAGCCTCGGTGTGTGTGTGTGTGTGGGGGGGGGGGGGGGGGGCTACGGGGAAGAGGCTCGCTGCATGGATGTTAACACAAGGTGTGGAAGCAGTCTGCTCCCCAACCTCTTTATTCTGGGGCTCATGGGGTCCTCATTTGGACTACACACACACACACACACAAATCTGAAACCCGTCCAGTGAGTCATGATCAAACTGGTATCGGCGCCCTGGACATGCCAAACCATTAAGACCATCAGACTTTGATCGTCCGCTCGTCTCCGCGTCGTGTTTCACACTCCCCCTTCAATCAGAGGGAGAGCCAATGAAAACGCACATCTGGCCTCCATCAGGACCGACTGGGCAGAGAGACGATAAATCAGCGGTTTAGGCGTCAATCTGAAACGTGCCACGAGTGACATCTTCTCTCGGAAACTTTTTTTTAATACAATACAGAATTTACCAATGGAAATTAAAAAATGCTAATTTTAATAAACTTTATTTATTTTTCCAACATCTACGGTGATTCTGTCAATCTGAGAATGTCTAAAAAGTAAACTTCATGGTCTACGTCAAGAATAATAAATTCCACTGCTTCTATAATTTTTTATGCTAAATCTGAGACGCAAAAACGTGCGAGACGGGCGGAGAGCGTCGGGATGTTCAAACCGCGAGAGATCGCCAGGTGACGTCCAATTTTACTTCACCGCTCCCAAATATATATTATTTAGTCGTTGCAAATAATTTGCCATAGTCGAGCGTCTGAGCCTGTAATATAGCGGCTGGAATAGCAATTAAATACTCCTCCGTGCCACTAGGTGGCGGTAGGTAGCGCAGTAATTAATTAGATAAGATATGGAGGAATATTTCAAAAGCAAAATGCAGACTCTGAACTGACATGTTGTGATTGTTTTGGTGTTGCTGTGCCACAGGATTTATATTTATTGTAAAAAAATGTTTTGGAAAAAAACACAGATTTAGTATTTTCAACTACAACAACAGATTTGTTGAATTCTCTGCCAGAAACAAAAAGGTGGAATTAAATCGAGGTAAATCCATTACAAGCTAAAATAAACTCATGGTTGTAATTGATTAGTTAATTAATCTTAATTATTTTATTTTCCTTTGCCTGAAAACCAATTCAAATCTAGGTACATGCATACGCTCATACATATACGTCTGCCCTCATCTATGCATTTTGTTTCTTTCAAATAAAAAAAACACACACGCACACAAATCATTTTTCAATACTCAGACTTCATGATGTTTTGTCCACTGTTTTGTCGTCCTCTAGGTGTTATGTCTCTGTATTGTCTTATAATAAAAAATAATAAAAAATGACCAGTTCATTACGCGATGACACCGTGAGCTTCACCACCACCTCGTAAAACATAATATTACATAATATTAATATGAATATAGTTGCTTTCGACAAAACACAAAAATAAAAGCACATTTAAAGCTCCCGTGAAAAAGTTTTTTTGCCACATTGCATCATGTTAAGTGGCTAAATGTTTCATTCACAGACTTCCGACATCATGAAATTGAAAATATTGACTATTAACACATTTTCATAACTAGAACGGGCACTCGGTAGAGCGCATATCACAAGATTGGGCATTGGATTATGAACATGTTGGCATTAGTTGCATGCCAATTGGATAAAAATTGACCGCGCTATGGTAAAAATAAGATGTTGACCTTTTCATGACCTTGACCTTTGACCCGATCGATCCCAAAATCGAATCAAATGGTC
Source organism: Pseudoliparis swirei (assembly GCF_029220125.1). NCBI lineage: Eukaryota > Metazoa > Chordata > Actinopteri > Perciformes > Liparidae > Pseudoliparis > Pseudoliparis swirei. The sequence goes on from NC_079406.1 coordinate 24,997,396, forward strand.
CCCGGATAATAACCAATCATCCCACCAAATTGCATGCGATTCGGTTTAATACTTTTTGACTTATGCGAATAACACGCACGCATACAAATACACGGCGATCAAAACATTACCTTCCGCATTTTCAATGCGAAGGTAATAACAACACTTCCGTGTTTCCACGATTTGACCCCTAAACTCGACCTCCTTGCGACTCCTCCCGTGAGACTCACCTGAACGGCCGCTCTCCGGCTACCGGCGACGTGGCGGTGCTCCAGCTCTTGCGCGCTCCGTCCTCGCCGTCGCTCTTCTTCTTGCGCAGCGGCGCCGGCACGTAGCCGCTGTGGTTGCTCCGGTTGGGCAGGTACTGGTTGAAGGGCACGGCGGTGCGCGGCTCGCTGACGGACGTCCGCCGCGCCGACATGTCGTCCTTGCGGACGTCCGGGATCTTCCGGTGGGGGGCGCCGTCCGACTCGGAGTCGCTGCCGCGGCCTGTGGGGGAGAGAGGGGGAGAGGGAAGGGGTTAAATAATGCTGACGCAGCAACATCGCTCTTCAGATAATCATCGCGGGTTCGTTTTTTTTTTGTCGATGCATTTCCAAACACGCTGAATTTGCAAAAAATGTACATTCAATAAAGTTTAGACACAATTATGATTATTATTATTATTCAGGAGACGTGTCGAGAACTTTTCACGACTTAGAGACAGAGTGAAGGAGATTATTTGCTATTATTACTGGGAAAGATATTTTACACAGTTATATACGTTATATATTTTATATGCATTGTATACATTTTGTTCAGATTCATAAGAGATGGAAATGGTAATAAAACAGATTTTATTACTTTGCATACATTTTCCCATTTAGATGTTAACCTGTACTTTTATTACAAGTGTCTTTGAGTACTATGAAAAGCGTTATAGAAATTGTATGTATAATTATTATTACAAAAAATAAACATTCAATATGTTCTATTTAGAGAAAATCACAATTATGATTATTATTATTCAGGAGACTTAGCGATGGAGTGATTTATGATTTAGAGTGAAGGAGATTCTACGTGCTTTGCTATCATTACTGGGAAACATACTTTTAAAAGTTATATACGTTATATGCATTGTATACATTTTGTTTAGATTCATAAGAGATGATAATAGTACTAAAACAGATATTTTATTACTTTGCATACATTTTCTCATTTAGATGTTAACCTGTACTTTTATTACAAAAATTAAACATTCAATATGCTCCCTTGAGAGAAAAACACAATTATGATTTATAATGATTATTCAGGAGACGGTGTTAAGTAGTTTTCATGATTTAGAGATGGAGGGAAGGAGATTCTACGTGCTTTGCTATCATTACTGGGAAACGTATTTAAAAAAAGTTATATACGTTATATGCATTGTATACATTTTGTTCAGATTCATAAGAGATGGAAATGGTTATAAAACAGATATTTTTCTTACAATGCATACAATTACCCATTTAAATGTTAACCTGTAGTTATTACACTGTCATAAACACACAATACAAACAACAGTGCATTTCACGTGTTCCGTCAGCCTTCCGAAGGATAACGTGGTAAAAATAAAACGACAAAGAGAGGAAAACAATAAAAACTAAATTAATTTAGCAGAAAAACAGGATTTCGAATCTAACGTTCTAATAATATCTCTTCTGTTTCCCCGCTGTGCCGACGTCACATGAGCTCACACAACATTAACAAGTGCGTTTCCAGTGTTATTACGTGCACTGCACTCCAGTAAATGAACATAAATCAAACCCGAGCAGGTCGACGGCCTTATGAAACAAAGCAAGTCGCATAAATCATCGGGGGAGATTTGTGTTGTGCAGCTCCTGCAGTCTTAATCAGAGCCTCGAGGTCGGAAGACTTCACCTCGGATGCCGCAGTGTGCGTCTGTGTGGATTTAAATATCACATTATTCGCCCTTTAATGTCAGAGGCAACACCTGGTGCTGCAGGAGGGCGTCGCTCTCAGGACTTCCCCCCCCCCCGCCGGATGTCTTAAACTCCTGTTAGATGTTCATGTGTGATCCACACACACACACACATATTATATAACCTTAACTGACAAATTAATGAGACGATAGTTTGAATAAAAGAATAAATATGGATATAAATGTATATTATTTATATCAAACTGCGTAAATGAACATATGAATATAATAAATGTGCATGACTTTCCCAAAACTTTTGGGATTTAATTGTTTTAAAGGACTTTTCCAGGCCTGGAAATACATATTTTAATATTCCATGTCTTTTCCAGGTTTTCCATGACCGTACGAACCCTGGGCAGACCAGCCATTCCCAGGGTTGATACACATTTATAACAAAGGACTTCCAGGACTTTTCCAGGATTTTGAACCAAATTTCCATCACCTAACATTTTGAGAAAATCTCATATTTAAACTAACATTTAGAATTCCAAAGCATTCAGTTTATAACCTGAAATGACTCTAATGCATGAGAGACAATAGTTTAATTAAAAGAATAAACATTTATGTCTTTTTATCTAAGGTGCGCTACGAATATGAAAGAGCGTATGGCGGCTTATATTTTGAGCGTCATTCTTTTAAAAGCATATTAATTATTGAAAGCTCAGCGTAAATGAACATATGGATAGAACACTTTTCCAGGACCTTTCCTTAAACTCTTGTGATTTTTTTTCAATTACTTTTCTCAGCCTGGAAATATCCATTTTATTATTTCAGGACTTTTCCACGACCGTCCGAGCCCTGCATTCCATCTCCATCAAGTTGCTGTTTTTTTGTGCTAATGCTAAGCCTAAAATCAACACTTGGAAAGTGCAGGTAATGAACACCGGCAGCCCTGATTTAACCAAACCTCTCTAAAAAAAATGAATTCCTATCCAAGATGTTCAGCACATGTGCTACTGAGACCCCCCCCCCCCCTTAGATGTATGCTTACTCAATCTACGGCCTTTATGACTCAATACCAACGTGTAAAACCCACAATGCCGCCATCTCAACCAGATCTAAAGGCGTGAAATCTTCCCAGAGAGCCGAACAAGTGGAAGCAGCTGCGACTCTCAGTGGAAACAAATGTCCCCAAATGACTCCCATTTCTATCAATAGAATCATTTCATCACAGATCCAGGTCCAAAAGAGGCCTGGAGGCCTCCGCTCGCCCACTGAGTGGGTCAATTATGACTCCTCGGCTCGTCGAGTGGAAACACGAGAGGAGCGACCCGGTCCAAGTCTCTCCATCCTTAAGGAGCATGCATCTCTCTCTCTCTCCCCCCTCTCTCTCCCCCCTCTCTCTCCCCCCTCTCTCTCCCCTCTCTCCCTCCCCTCTCTCCCCTCTCTCTCCCCCCTCTCTCTCCCTCCCGCCCTCTCTCTCTCCACATCTGGGAACACTGCAGCTGGAGGGAGTGCTCATCATGTGTCGGTGCCCTGCGGTACCAGAGCTCCACAGAGACACATTTACATCAATAACCGTCGACATGCAGGAATACGACAAGAACTGGAGGAGCCCTGAGGTCACGCTCCACGCTCGTACGCACGGCCGCTGGGAAACAGGGATTACAAATGAAGAGTGATGGGGACTCCCTCCACTTTTCCCATTGTGTTAAAGTCAAATAAATTGTGACACTTTCTGGGATAGAATGAACAGCACAAGTCCAGAAGGAGTTGTGAACCGTGAACACATGACAAAGGGCTTTGGCTTCCTTTCAGGATCCACTTCCCGGACACTCGGGTTTGTTGAGGTACAATGCTAACAAATATCGTAGCGTAACTTTGAGCTTATTATTGTGAAAAAACAAAGTCAAAAACATACTTTCGCGAGTTAAAAATGATTAAACATGATAATACGAGTCAAAAATGGAGCCTTTTATCTCCACATTGGAGAGAGATTAACCAGATAATCTTCCTCTCTTTGGAGAAGTACTTTCAGCCACAGTGTGTGTCTTGGCTACTATTACACGATGGCCATTTGACCTTTACTTTGAAAGGACAGGATCACACCTCCACGGGCGATACCGTCCCATCGGCGAGGAGTTTGCCCGTTTCTCACCATCGCTGCTGCCGCGCGGGACCAGGACGTCTGGCGACGGCGTCTGTCGTGAGCGCGAGCCGAAGGAGTCCAGGCTGTCGAAGGAGTCCTCGCGGCCGTGGCGCGGCGGCGAGAGCGAGTCGCTGCGCTCGGAGTCCCAGCAGTCGATGTAGCCGCTGTCCCGGATGCTGCGCTGAGGGCTCTCCGCCTCCTCCGCCTCCTGTGGAGAGAAGAGGCGCCCGACCCGCACATCAAAAATGCACCACGTTTACGAAGAAAAGAAAAAGAAAAAAGGAACGGTGCGGAAACATAGCGTGCAAAGTAAACTCGTGTTGTGTGAAGATCCTCAGAGGAATGCGTTTGTGTCGGACATCTCGCCGACCGACTCGCCTTCCTGCTTTTTTATCCTTCGTCGTCTCTGCGTCTTCTCATCTTTTCTTCTGCTCAAATCCCTCTGCGTCTCTTCATCTCAGTGACCCCCCCCCCCCTCCTCCTCCCCTCTCTCCGTCTGTCAATGCAGCTAATGGAAGGAGCGGTACGGCCTTTTCCCGTCTACCAGGAGACTTCCTGCTCCGGCTGTTATGCAACTCAGCTGTACTGCCACAGAGGTTCCGTCTCACTTATCGCTTTTACCCCCCCCTGCTGTTTTCCTGCAGTTTCAATTTCCCTTAATACCCACTGACCAATGATAACATTTATAACTAGAACGGGCACTCGGTAGAGCGCATACCTTCGCATATCACAAGATTGGGCATTGAATTATGAACATTTTGGCATTAGTTGCATGCCAATTGGATAAAAATTGACCGCGCTATGGTAAAAAGAAGATTTTGACCTTTTCATGACCTTGATTTTGACCTTTGACCCGATCGATCCCAAAATCTAATCAAATGGTCCCCGGATAATAACCAATCATCCCACCGAATTTCATGCGATTCTGTTTAATACTTTTTGAGTTATGCGAGTCACACGCATACAAATAAATAAATAAATACACGGCGATCAAAACATAACCGTCCGCATTTTCAATGCGAAGGTAAAAATCAGCTTGAAATGTCCCGTCTTAATGTTTTTATACATGTTTCTACCTGTTGCTGCAGTACTGACCGATGAGTCACCAACTAAATTTTAGTTTTTACAACGACAATTAACTTCCTGACCTTCATCCACTACATGTAGAAATAGCCCAGTGTCTCTGCAGTTTGTGATTGTGCTTTTTTTAAAAGTCGGCTGCTTATTACATGTATTGGTCAGTTTTGTCTACACAGATTAAATGTAATTAGCAGACACACACACACAGAGATTAGCTCGATAGAACATAGAAAGGAGCAGAATTGCTTGTTGGGTAATGCTCTTCTGGCTTTTAGTCACACAACAGCTGCCATAAGGCGGCATCCAGCGCTCACCGGGCCAAAGAGACGGACGAGCCTGCGAAAATAGATCAACATCCATCTGGCTAGATACCGCATGTGGTAAATCAGGTGGTACATTTAATTTCCTTATCCTTTACCCGATGCATTGATGCAGAGCAACCAACAGGAAGTGAGCAGATGAAAATGCAACGAGTCCAAACGATCACCTGCTGTTTGCATTGTTTTCCAAAACTTCCTAGTTTCCATTTCTTTTTTTATTATCATTTTTTTAATGGACGCAACTGAAGCGCTTTCCTCGATTAAAAAAAATCTCATATTATTATCATGTCTCTTTTCGTTGTTTTGGTCCGAGGCAGCGTGTGAACATCTGGGAAAGTGATTCTGCCGAGTTGGCAGCAGAGATTTCTCAAGATTAATAAAACAGAAAAGACTGTTGTGGAATAAATCGCATGGGGGTGACATCAGAATAACACGGGGTTGTTTTTGAGGGTTTTACGAATGCCAACTTTTCTTTGTCCCTTTGGCTCGGTGAAGAGGGGGAAGAGGATCTAGATGATTGACAACATAACCCCGTTTAACCGAGGTCAGCGCGGGACATTGTGTGTGTGTGTGTGTGTGTGTGTGTAAGGGGTGTGTTATATACTGTCCGAGATGATTTCAGAGAAGTCTGTTTACATTTAACAAATACGCATTTATTCAGTGCATCCCATGATCAGTGGTCCAGTGTAATGTGTTTGACTCAATTGTTCTGATGCTTTAGACTCTTGTGACATTTCTAGACGTTATCAACCCGGACTGGACCAAACCTTTCGCATCTGTGACAGCAGGCCCTCAAACTCTTTCAGGTCCAGCGTGGGACCGTTGTAGGAAGTACAGCCGTTGGCAGCACGACCCAACCAGTAGATGGTGATCAGAACCTGAGGAGAAACAAACACAAGCATGACAAATTTTGTTTGAAAAGAAAAGAAAAGTTAATACAAAAACAACATATCAAAAAACAAGTCCTCTGTAAGGTTTAATGTGGTTTTCAGTATATAGAATTTGGCACAACGCAGGCCAACGTATGAAGCGAACACTAGAAATCCTCCTCCACTTTGGTCCATTTCTTTTCTCTACCTATACAAAATAAACTAATTTGTTTTCTGGTTCTTGCGGCGCAGCCTCCTCCAGAGGAGTTGCATGTTAGCCATTCTCCTCCTGCACAAACACGACAAGACGAGCCATTGTTCTGACCCGACGCTAGAATACAGCGTCTCTTCAGGGGTCACGGGATTTATATTTGCCTGTTAGCGGCTAGCAGGAATTACCAGGTCAGTCTCATCTCCTCTCTACGCAGCAGCGTCGGATATACACGAGGGCAAAGAGCAAAAGTGCCCCTAAGAAATATAATGTTGCCCCTGATAACAAGGAGAGGCAAAAGAAGCCCCCATAATTTAGATGATTTAATAGCGTTTTGTTTTAGTTTTTTGTAGTGTGTCCTATCTGTAATTCCTGTAAACTACACACACAAAAAAATCAATAAATATAATTTTGAATTATAAAAAATAAGTTACAATTGTTAATAAATATATAACAATAAATAACCACAAAGAAATAAGAATACAATTGACTATAATTGTCTGATTAATATTCTGGGTTTTTTGTTTAAAAAAATGTAAGAAAACACTTTGAATCAGTGGACTACTGCCTAATAGTTTTATTACTGCCTAATAGTCTTATTACTGCCTAATAGTCTTATTACTGCCTAATAGTCTTATTATTGCCATTTCTCTGTCAATTGCTCATATACTGCAAGCCTAAATAAGTATATTTATTATTTTTCAACAAAGGTTAAATGTTATTGCACAAGTTTAAAAAAGTGCCCCCAATTTATTTTTTAAATGCTCCTGAATTACAGTCATTGGGGCAAAACCTGCCCCCTAAAAAAGATGTAAACGTCCTGCCCTGCTGCACAGTAACCGTGTACAGTTAGCAGCGGAAGGAGGACGCACTCCTGCTTCTGGCTTGCAACCCAACGTCAAAACAAAGTAATAATACAAAAACAATATGTACAAAAAAACACATCCTCTGCGAAGTTTAATTTGATTTTCAATATGCCCCAAAATGTAAAATTGCTGTATCTGCCGTGCGCCTCTCGCTCTGTTGGCCGAGCCGCCGCAGCTCTATTCTATTTACTGTGTCCATGTCAACCGGCGCTCTGCGGGGACGCCCGTCGATAAGGACGCTCGGTGTGGCCGGGTGTGGAGACTTCAGTCACGCTGTCAGTGTAAACACACTCTGCCCCCGTTCACACACACCTGGGAGGAGGAATGATGGAAGAAGTCTTTCCTGTGTGTTCAATCTTTTTTTTTTTATAGCCCCAAATAGATACGACGATACAAATGGAGAGGATTTCATGTTTAGATAAAGGACACTTCAGATCACCGGGGACAACCAGAGATCTTTTTAAACATAGATCACAACTGCTGATAAAAGTTTAGCAGTTATGACAATTTCCAGAGCCGGACATTTACAAATATTTTTTAAGGGGGAGTTTTTGCCCCCACTGACTTTAAAATCCAGGAGCATTTAAAAATAAATTGGGGGCAATTTTTACATTTAACCTTTGTTCAAAAATATTTAATATATTTATTTAGGCTTACGGCATATGAGCAGTTGTCATAAAACATGGCAATAATAAGACTATTAGGCAGAAGTCTACAGATTCAAAGTGTTTTCTCAGATTTTTAAAACAAAAAACAAATGTAAAAAACATAAATCTTTGTAGTTATTTGTTGTTATGACATTTTTTAAACAACTAAAGCTTATTTCTTTGTTTTTTATAATTCAAAATTATGATTTATTTTGTGTGTACCTACCGAGTACAGGCAACACACTAAACAAAGAAAAAAAATCTATAAAATAATCAGAATTATCTTTTGCCCCTCTCCTCGTGATATCAGGGGCACAATTAGATTTCTTAGGGGCAGTTTTACCCTCGTGCATTTCAGACACTGAAGTTGTCTTTATGTACATTCAAACTCACAGGATATTTCATCTTGCCTCCTCAAAGAGCGCCACTGATCTACAAAGACGAACGCTAACGCAGGAATGCTCCCGCTGTTGTGCTGAGTCATGATCTGCCCCCTTCAGCCCCCTGAGCAGCAGAGGGTGCTGCTCCCGTGTCACCAGGGTGATGTGAACACCCGTGCCAGCTCCCACTGGAAGTGGGTCAGCACCAAATGGGTTTCAGTTGCTTCCCGGTATGCAACAAAAAAAGATTCCCAACTGAAGTGGGAGAAAAGGCCACAAGTGTGCCCCCCCCGGCAGGATCCAGACACGCTGCACCAAACAAAGCAACTGCGCTAAAACTCAAACTCGGGACGCGAGCGCCACAGAAGTTTAAAGACAACACGTCGGCGCAGAAAGGTAAACAACGGGCCCCGGACGGTGAAACAGTGAGCAGCGTCACACTCGCTTGGACGCTTCGGTTTCGGCAGCTGTCTGATCTGGCAGCCGCTCAAAAGACCTGTCAAAAAAACAACAACACAATCACCTCGACACGAGGAGATGAAGAACGGCGTAAACACGCAACCGACGGTCTAAACACACGCTGTGAACACAGCGCACACATGTGCAGACCTGTAGTGGCTCAGACAGATACTCCACACACACACACACAGTCAGCCCTTCTTGTTCACAAATGCACTATCAAATGATCTCCAGCATTATTACACCCATCTATGCAATACACACTTTTTTCCCCCCCCGTCAACATCCAATACCGAACAAAACCTTTAACGCCAAATCATCAAATTCGTCCCGAGGGGGGGGGGCAGTCCCTTCACCTCTCAGTGTGTGATGTGCTGCAGAGAGAGAGCTGCCATCTAATCCGAGGCCTCAATGTGGCCGATCCGCAGCACATCCCGGCGGAGCAGGTCCCGGCTAGAGCCGCTCTTTAGCCGCGGGGAGTTTTTTGGGGCTCCAAAACGCTGGCTAACGTGGCCGAGAGTCCCAGTGTGTGTCGTTGGCTAAATGAGCGAGCACAATACAGTGCACAGCAGCGTCCCAGGGAGGGAGGGAGGGAGAGACAGAGAGAGAGAGACAGAGAATAGAGAGACAGAGAGAGACACAGAGAGAGAGAATAGAGAGAGAGAGACACACAGAGAGAGAGAGAATAGAGAGAGAGAGGCAGTGGTCTGACTGCAGAGTGGGCAGGGCCAGCTTTATGTGTTCTACTTCTTAAAGCAGCATTAATAGAAAAAGAGAAGAGGGAAGGGGGGGCCGAGGTATATTACATAACAAAAATGGACTGTAAAAATGGAAAATTAGAAAGGGAGACGGAACAGGAACGACACAGAGAACTGAAATATGCAGAAACCAGAGAGAAGATGCAGATGAAGAACTGAAGAGGGTATTGGTGTTCAAATATGGATAACGTCGTGTGTGTATATATATCTATGTATAACAAATGATAGAGAAGGAAGAAGACTTTTAATCAAGCAAGATGGGCAGCAGTGAGTGGAGCACAAGAAGCGAGAGAATAGATAAGAGACGAAGGAGAATACACAAGACGTAGAGCGAGAAGATGGAACACACGGGGGGAAAAGCAGATAGAGATCATACAGCGGAGACAGAAAGACGAGCGAGACTTGAAATAGTTAAAGTATGGATTAGAATAATAACAGCGGTGACTGTGTGGAGGGAAGAGAGCTGGTCGAGCAGAGTGTGCCAACCGCAGCACAAACAGGAACAGGAACAACAACAACAACAACAGTGTACGTGCAAACATACATTTAGCACACAAACAAATGTTCCCACTTTAATCCAGCAACTTACATTCTTTAGCTTTCGGCTGCAGTCGCTGCCTCTGAGAGAGAGAGGAAGGGAAAGAGAGGGAGTGAGACATCGACTTCTGGCACTTTTGGATGGAATATCTTACAGAGAACTAACAGCACAGCCACACTCCCACAGATACATGCAGAACAACAACTACACTTTTTGAATAGCCGGTAGAGGAGGTGAAGTGAGCCCACGCAGGGACAACGAGCGTCGCTCTACGATTCTACGTTCTCCAGCAGCCGTTGTTCACCGGGCCGCAGTTTGACTTCCAGCGACCCGAAATATGAACTTTGCAACACAATATGAAAAGCGAGGGCTCCTGTCGATCCACCAAATTTTTTTTTGCCGCAGCAGTCGTCTTTCACAAAGACGAATCCTTCCCTCGGCAGAACGTCGTGGCTCGACTGCCAAGTGGCTCTCTGGGAGCCGGAGCTCAACATCAGCGCCGCAGATGTTGCTCAAGAGGAAAAGATGAGGATCAACGGTTGAAGTTAGAAATGGGAAGCGGAATGAGGCGTTTGACACACACACACACACACACACACACACACACACACACACACACACACACACACACACACACACACACACACACACACACACACACACACACACACACACACACACACACACACACACACACACACACACACACACACACACACACACACACACACACACACACACACACACACACACACACACACACACGTCTTTGTTTGGTGCAGATCTCCACAAATATCACACTATAATCATGTTAATACGCTTTTCAATGATTTCATCTTTGCAGTTTAAGTAACAAATAAATAAACTAGAACGGGCACTCGGTAGAGCTCATACTTTCGCATATCACAAGATTGGGCATTGAATTATGAACATTTTGGCATTAGTTGCATGCCAATTGGATAGAAATTGACCGCGCTATGGTAACAATATTTTGACCTTGACCTTGACCTTTGACCCGATTGATCCCAAAATCTAATCAAATGGTCCCTGGATAATAACCAATCATCCCACCAAATTTAATGCGATTCGGTTTAATACTTTTTGACTTATGCGAATAACACTCATACAAATAAATAAATGGCGATCAAACATTACCTTCCGCATTTTCAATGCGAAGGTAATAAATCAAAATTAGATGTCAAACTCCTTCAGGTTTTATGTCAACAAAGCAAAATAAGGTGTGAACACCTGGACATTCTTAATAAGACTTCTGGTTGAAGGCCAGAAGGAGCTGCCAGGCTTCCTCGTCATCCTCAGCCTTCATCGTGGATTTCAAAACGTTGTGTAACTTTATTTAGACGAATGAATGGAGGCGCAGCTTCTCTCTCCTCTCATTGGCTGCCTGGAAAGATCCCGATCATCTCGACAATCGATCCGTTTCAGTGGGATGGGAGATATTTCAGGCCCGAGCTCATCGTGCATCACAACCTGTCCGTCTTTTACGCCCGGGCGGAAACCGCTTCCTGTCACGGGGCAGTGTCGAGGAAAACAGCTTCCTGTGTGCCGGAGGGTGACATAGCGGCTGGGAATAGCACAACGAGTGCAATGTTCCCTCATCAGAGTGTGTCAAACTGCACGGATTGACCGTATGTTACATAATACAACTGAAGAGATGGAATTAAGGCCCATTGCTGAATGGTTTAAACCGGCGATGGTTGCACACATGCTCGGAAACAAAAGGCTACGTAAACAACGGCTTACACACATTCCTCACTGCGCTCAAAGAAATCCTTCTCCAGACGGAACCAATCCAGCAGCTCCTCCGGAGATCAGCTAAGATCAATACACATACAGGATAAATATATATAAATATACACATATATATATGTATGTATATATATACACAAAGATATACACACATATATATATACATGTGTATATATACATATATATATATATTAACACTAGGGATGCACCGATCTGATCGGCGCCGATCCATATCGGTTTTGATCGGCGTTCTCAAACTTGGCCGATCAGATGACGTAACATCTGCGAGAAAAACTATCAGAGACGTTTCAATCGCGGCGCATCGCAACGGAGACGATGCGCCCGGCGAGGGCCGCAGAGTGAGAGGTCAGAGGGGATCCTCACCACCGAGCGGCGTCCCCGTCCCCCGAGTTGAATCTCTGGGTCAACTCAGCCGACTCTCACATGTCTGCCCCTAGAGACTGATGCTCACGGTAAACACATTGGATCGGGAGCGCGCGAGGGTTTTGATAAAGTTAGCGGAAGGATTTATGTGACAACATCCGGTTTTGCAAAGTTAGCGGAAAGAACCACGTGAAACAACATCCGTTTTTCAAAATAAGATGTCGACAAATCATACACAAACATATAAAAGTAAACAATGAATTGATTTTGTATCTTTATAGATCGTTTCTGAGATTTAGCTTAAATTATGCTAACATTAAAACATTTTTACTGGACCAAGGAAGAGTTTATAAAAATAAGTCAGACTTTTGTATGTTAAAAAAAGTCCTGTAAATAGATTTCCCCAAGAGTTCAAGGAAATGAATGATGCAGATGTGTTCCATACATATCTGAAATCCCCTATAATAGCAATCAAACTATTTTAATGTATCAATTAGGACATTTTTCAAAGTCTTTAATGTTTGAGTTGCTTTATATATGTATTTCCTCATAGTCCTCAGCAATAATGCTACACAATAAATAGAATGCTTCAATCGACACCGTGATCGGTGATCGGTATTATCGGTGATCGGCAGATACTGATTTCAGTGATCGGCACAAAAAACCTGATCGGTGCATCTCTAATACACACATATATATATATTTATACACACATAGATATATATATATACACATATATATATATATATACACATATATATATATATATTTAAGAACACCATGCACTCGTCTTTGTTACCAGGCAACAAAGTGGGAGTTGTGCTTTCGGTGAGTGAGTTTGTTTTTGGCCAGAGGCCAGTTGTGTCACACAGATGTGGTTTTGTTGCTTCGCTGACAAAAGGCTCGACAAACCTCCGCCGAGTCTGTTATTCGTGCTGGTTGTGAACTGAGACCGACAGACCGGTGACACAGACCAGACGTCCATTCGGGCCCCGCTGAAGTGTTCATCGCCAGAAACACTCGGTCCGTCCACTTGGTAAAAATCAAGCCTTCCGTTATTATTAAAAAGTGTAAATATGTCTCAACGCTCCGGAAGAGCTGATGAATGGACTCGGGTTGTTTGGACTGCTGTTTCCAAAGGTCACAAACAGAAGGTGGGATTTGCATTGTGTGTATTTTGTGTTGTTCTGAGCACACACACACTGTTGTAGTGTGTCTCATCCTGTACTGTTTGTTATCGTTTCATGTCGTTATGGTCAAGAGACTACAGATGCGAGTTAGCTGGAGCTACAAGCTGGTTCAGTGAATCACATGGTGACATTTAGGTTTCAACTGTACACGGTCCCTTTAAATGACCATAAGAAGAGGAGGAAGAAGAAGAAGAAGAAGAAGCTCCTGAAGAGGATTCTATAGTGGCATCATGTTGCCTTCAAAGAACACAACAAGCTAGTAACACAACAAGCTATTGACACAACAAGCTATGAACAACACAATTAAAAACAGACACACACACACCTTTCCAACACATTGACCAGCGCTAACCACTCCTCCTGACTGTAACCTTTAACCAAGTCTTCCCCCTAAAATGTAAATATTTACATTCTCAGAGTTGTATTTTGTCCCCAAAAGGAAGGCGAGTCCCAACAATTTGACTGTATAAACACATTTCCATTCCCACAACAAGTATTCTACCCCCCCCACACACACACACACTAAGGTGACGCGTTCAGACTTACTTGGCGTTGGGGCGCGTCGACGTGTCCTGGAGGTCGCCAGGGTCAAACAGCTGGGTGCCCTTCAGTCCCAACTCCTCACAGCCGCACAGGAACACACCGAGGTTGTCCTACACACACACACACAGAGAGAGAGACATCAGGATAAACACACGGCAACGCGAGGTCACGTCAATTAACTGCACTCGGTTTTAACTTGCATATTTGACTCACACACTCACAGATTCCCATTCATACAGTATCGTAAAAAAAACAACCTTTGGCACGACAGCAAAGAAAGTGAAGTATGGCTCGTAAAAAATGTCACATTAATCATACTAATCATAACATGGACACGCACATGTGAAGACACTTCAATGCTCCATTCTCTCCGACATAATAACTTCCCTAAAATAAACCGTATGCATAACAAAAGCTAAATTCTAACCTTAAGTCTGAACCCTCAAACAGACATTTACAGAGCTATGAACAGACGCTCTGAACAGGCCCAACGCGCCCTCGGGGTGGGAGTCCATATGGACACACATGTTGGCCAGAGATGTATAATATAAGTACACGAGATCTGGGATCTGAACATAATTCATCTCTTTGGCCTGCAGAGCAAAAAAAAAACATGCAAAGACGCACACACCACAAACACACACAAATCAGAATACCTGCTCGACAGAAACGTGACACCTCCAGGTTTCGTTCCTCTCAGATTACTCCAACTTTCACGCTTCACTTTTTTGGCTTCCTTCAAACGGCTTCCGTTTTTTTATTTTTATATATCCTCCCTCCTTGGTTCCTTCTCTCTCTTCTTCCCCAACTTTCACTCTCTCCCCATCCCCTCAGTCATCCTCCGTCTCTCCTCTCTGACAAACTCTTTGTTGGATGCAACCCGAGCTGAGCTCTCCTCTCCCGTTCCCAGGTTCTCTCTCTCTCTTTGTTTCTATGCCTCTCTATCCTTCAAAGGGCCAAAGCCCTTCCTTCTCTCTCTCTCTCTCTCTCTCTCTATGGGTGTCACCATTTCCTCTCCACCCTGATTGTCCAAGGCACTTTTTTTTTTTTACACACACACAAAATTAACGTTTTAAATAAAGATCCCTTGATGTGCTCAGACTCACACAACTCAAGAGCCTCACACGTACAAGTCCACACCAGCTGGTGGAAGAACACGTGTACGGCCACGAACATGTAAACAAACGTGAAAACACTTGTTCCCACGATCCTTTCCCTAATCGGAGCAAAACTCCAACCCTGCAGCTTCCTGTGTTTTTGGGACAGCGCCATGTCTGCTCTCCTGCCGACACACACACAGTCTCTCAGTCTCTCAGACACACACACACACACACACACACACACACACACACACACACACACACACACACACACACACACACACACACACACACACACACACACACACACACACACACACACACACACACACACACACACACACACACACACACACACACACACACACACACACACACACACACACACACACACACACACACACACACACACACACACACACACACACACACACACACACACACACACACAAAATAAAAGGCTGTAAATTCATTCGCTTGCCATGAATACCAATGGGAGCTCAATGTATGACTATTCTCTGGGTGTTATGAATGAATTATCACGTGTGGGACGATAAGCGACTCCCTCAAGGTGAGTTGACAGTCTGTAAACTTCGGGATGAGATTCTGAAGTGAAGTTAAACTGGGATCATTTGTTTTCGAGACATCCAGCAAGTGCTTACCCGTTTTGCTCACGCACTGCTTGATGTTAAACAATTTCAAGATCACACTTTTGCAAACACGTGGAAACACGTTAGGAAACCGGAAGAATAAAGTGGAAGACGGAACCCGTTGAATAGCCGTGTCCATGTGCACGCCGACTGAAACGCTTCACTCCTCTCCCCCCTTTGCTCTCTCCTCTACAGGAACTCCCACGTGATGAATTGTCCGGGTTATGTACACATGCCGTCTCCACCTCACTGAGATCCCAACTCAAGGTGAGCCGGGCCAACTTGGCACGCGGTCTCGGCCGATCTGATCCAATGGGATCCGAGATCCGATCCCCACGGTTTACGGCATTGAAAAGAACGAGCGCAACCACGGCCCCGAACCAAGACGCGTTCATGTGATGAACGATCAGGATTAAGAAAACAAAGCGAGCACAAGATGTTTGCCAAAATTCTGCAGAGACGTATTTTCTCTCGGCGACTGGCCAGTTATCTGATAAGGAACCACCAAGGAAACCGTATTTCCAAGATAATCCATCAAAAAAAGGGAGCGTTTGTTTAGTCTGGTGTAGCCGGGGCGGGGTGGCGATCTGGTGGCGTTGACAACAACAATCGGCGCGATCACAGAGCTCGACTCAAAAAGCTTCAGCGGCGAAACACAGCGGCGTCTCCCCGTTTCCTCTGGTGTTTCACACGGTGCGGACTTGAAATAACAAAACGCGGCAATAAACGAGCCGACGGGCGGTCAAACATTCAGGGAGCGACCGGCACGACGGCAAAAATGTAGCGGGTGTCGGCGGTCACGTGCACAGATAGACCCCGAGTGGCGCTCAAGCTCCTCCCCTTTTGCCCTGGATGAGAAAAGTGCCCCTTCTGCTGGAGCCACATGTTTTCATTAATAAGTATTTAAGAACAAAAATGACTGTCATTTCAATTAAGATTGAGACTTTAGAACGTTTTTACGGAAGTTTGATATTTCCCGACATGACCGAACGGTCGAGGTGAGCAACGTTGTTTATTATACAGAATTTTTCGCATTGTAAATGAAAATTGTAATTGTTAATAGAAGACATGTCATTTTGTTGAGCTCTCATGTCTTCTCACGACACAATGCGTTTCAGGTGTTGCGTAGCAACCAATTACTTGCTAACTTTAAGTTACAGTGATCAATAGAGAAATCCTTTTGGCGATGGGTGCCCTTTTTTTTGGTTTGAGGACCTGCCCCTCAAAATGCCTGTGCACGTGCCTGGGTGTCGGCGTGTCGGCGCATGTGTGTGTGGGTCTGAGGTAGTGAGCGAGACTTTTGAGTTACACGCCACGGGAAACTCGGCGTCCACCGCAAAAAGAACGACCGGCGGCGGAATGCGTTTGTAGAAGGATCGGAAGGTACGAGATGGACCCAAACGCCACGAGACGGCAACAAAAACAACTTTTGGACACAAGTTTTCGGTGGTGAATTCACAATTATTAACAACAAATCTGAATAGATGTTGAGAGTTCACTTTATTTTATTTATAAGAACTAGATATGTCAATATAAAACTCGGGTTGGGTACAGAAAACCGGTGCCAATCTGGCCGACCGGACAGAAACGCAACGCACATTTCGGTGCTTCATTTCGGTGCCTGAGCCGATTGAATTATTTTGAACTCCTCTGGTGACTCCGCCCTGTCAGCAGGTTACGAGAGCCTCTCATTTTTAACTTTGAAAGCGAAGGGAAGGGGCCGTGTCTGACTGCCTGAGCCCCGGTGTGGAGCACATCGGCGGTCAGGCTGGGGATGGGGAGACGGTCACCGGTCCCCCTGAACACGTGGAGACCGACGATGACAAGAGCAGCCTGAACTCAGATTAGTACCGTGACGTTGATTGCAAGTCTTGCATTCATAAAAGTAGGCCAACAAATTTAAAAAAATTGCCATTATATCCGTTTGTTGTCAGTGCTCCATGAGAACAGCTTTTACAGGGAATCTTAATTAATATTCTATACAGGACTGTCTCAGAAAATTAGAATATTGTGATGAAGTTCTTTATTTTCTGTAATGCAATTAAAAAAACAAAAATGTCATGCATTCTGGATTCATTACAAATCAACTGAAATATTGCAAGCCTTTTATTCTTTTAATATTGCTGATTATGGCTTACAGCTTAAGAAAACTCAAATATCCTATCTCTAAATATTAGAATATCATGAAAAAGTATACTAGTAGGGTATTAAACAAATCACTTGAATTGTCTAATTAACTCTAAACACCTGCAAGGGTTTCCTGAGCCTTGACAAACACTCAGCTGTTATAAATCTTTTTTTTTATACTTGGTCTGAGGAAATATTAAAATTGTATGAGATAGGATTTTAGAGTTTTCTTAAGCTGTAAGCCATAATCAGCAATATTAAAATAATAAAAGGCTTGCAATATTTCAGTTGATTTGTAATGAATCCAGAATGCATGACATTTTTGTTTTTTTAAATTGCATTACAGAAAATAAAGAACTTTATCACAATATTCTAATTTTCTGAGACAGTCCTGTATATATAATATTAATATATTATAATGAATGTCGTCATTGTCAATCGTCGTTTTGTGCTTTAACCCTCCTGTTGCCTTTATATTTACTGACATATTTTACCCTCGGGGTCAATTTGACCCCAGCAATTAAAACCTCCAGAAAATTATTAGAGTTAATATTGTTTCCCAAGTTTAAGTGTGAGGTACTTTATGTTTGTTTGTTGACTACCTAAATAGCCCTTTAAATATATTAAAAAGATGATATTTCTTATATTTTTGACAGTGAAAAACAGCCTGGGGTCAAATTGACCCTAAAGAACACCGACGTTAAACATTGAATGGGGTCAAATTGACCCTAAAGGTAACAGGAGGGTTAAAACAAATTATTTAAGTATCGGTTCAAGCACCGTTATCGTTTTTAAAGTACCGGTTTAGCACCGGTATCAGAAAAAGAAAGGATACCCATCCCCATATAAACCCCTCAAACGTTTCAGTATGACTGGCTGTGTGCGTGTTTACACTTGATGTGTAAGAGGATGTGCGATAAGAAAACAAAAAGGCGTTGTTGGAACACAATCCTCATTGTAATCAATCTCCGACAACCGCGATTAGACCGCGGAGGTTTCTCAGGGGAGAGGTTCGGAGGTCACGCCCCGACGCCGGGACCTTGACAGAATCCGGAGGGGAGCCTCTCGGGTCGAGGAAGCCGGCCGCTCGAGTGTCCGGAAGATTTGATCCCGATTCTTTTGCTCTCGTTGGCAAGGACAAAACCCTCAAATAAGACGAGAGGACGGTGAAGAGGGAGCGCCCAGCACGGTGCACCGTGGGTCCTAAGTGCACACGTGGATTCAGAAGTCATAGTTCATGTGCTGCGTGTGTTGTTCACCGACACACACCGATATTACACACATACACTAACATTCAAAAGTTTGGGGTCACTTAGAAATGTCCTTATTTTTAAAGAAAAGCATGTTTTTTCATTCAATTAATTAGAAATACAATCTTTACATAGTTAATGTGGTAAATGACTATTCTAGGTTGTTAATGAAGTCTCTACAGATGTGTGTAGAGGTCCATCTCCAGTGTTCTAATGGTACATTGTGTTATCGCCTTAGAAGACTAGCGGAGGGGTAGAAAACCCTTGAAAACCCTTTTTATGTGAGCGCAGCTGAAAACAGTTTTGCTGGTGAGAAGCTCTAAAACTGGCCTTCCTTTGAGCCACAAGTTTGAAGAACATTAATATTTCAATTAAATATAATTATTTCTAACCTCGTCAACGTCTTGACTATATTTTCTATTAATTTTACAATTAATTTGATAAATAAATTGTCTTTGTGACCCCAAACTTTCGAAGGGTAGTGTTCATGGAGCAATAATATTTCTGCTCACTTCAAGTCTGCGTTGCAATTCTAAAGATGAATAAATAAATAAATAGGAGATCCTTATCAACCATGTTTGATTAAGTAATGGGTTTATTTTACAAATGTGTATTTAGCTGGCTAAAATAAAAACTTTCCATTATTTTACCATCTGGTCTTTTTCAAATAAAACACTCTTTGTGTCCAAGATTTAAGCTTTAAAAAAAATAACTGACTTTTGCATGAGTGACAGAGCTCTGAAAAGCTCTCACTGCTATGAGGGGGAGTTGGATTATCTCAAGATCCTATTGTAGATACAACAAGGATGTGACATAACAGTCTGAAGGGCCTTTTTTCAACACATGTGCGTCACTGTGTGTCTGCAAAGCAACAGGTTGTCAAGCACGTGAACGACCTCCGTTCAACCGGCCGACCTCCACCGCGCGTCTGTTTACACGCCGTCAAGAGCCGGAGCGTACCGGTCGACCCGGAGACGGCTGGGAGCGGAGCGGTAGCCGCTCTAATTGCTAAACGGGCCAAACCTCCTCAGAGACTAATTTTCCCATTAGCCCCCAAAACAGGAAGAGGGAGGGGGAGTCGCCTGTGTTTTATTACGATGGTCCAGATACCAGCCGAGCCCTTGTTTATGTGTTTTCTCACCTCTTTAATCACAGCTAGAGAGGAAGAGAGAAAAAAAATCCCCGCAAAAGCCACAGGAAGAAGCCGAGGAACCGGAGTTATGAAACTCGCTAATGGAGGGTCACATTGTTTGGACTGGAATTTAACCAGCAGGTGTTTTCCCCGCTTGTGACTGTAAACATGTCGTCTTCAGCGGACGACACATCGCCCCCTTTAGGCCAGGCAGTGAAGGTCATGTCGTGTTTTTCGAGCCTCTAACGAGCAAACGGTTCAACGATCACACACTCTTTAAAGCCCCACTATGTAGTTTTTCACTTTTGGCGCCCCCTTCAGGTTTTTAGGTTTCGACTTCAGTGTCGTAAATACCCAGTGACGATAGATGCAGCCTCGCATACACTTGTATTGAGTTGGGATCATGTGTTGTCCTGTATTATAATATTATTATTTGTACATGTCACGGGTTATAAAAGGTGACGAGGGGGAGGTGACGCAAGTTATTTTTTTTTTGGAGCGCGCTGACAGGCGGCGGACTCAGAACGGCAGCAATCCGGCGACTGTTTCTATTTTGGATTCATACCAACGGGCGGGATCACTAATAGAAGACTGCGCAGGAACACTGAACTGGCCCAGCACCTACCGGACTAGGGTGAAGGAGCGCGGGGATTGAACGCGGCGCCTCGCCACGTCTCTGCCTGGTCGATCAGCTGTTTGCCGCTTTTGGGAAGTGCGCAGTCATTTCCTTTTGTTTTGGGGGACTGCAAATGTGGAGTACGTGTGATCGAATACAATATTGTTGACCACACCAAAAAGCTACATAAAAAAGCTACCCTTATACTGGAGCTGCGAGCGTGGAGTGGCACTTTATGACATTGCGTAATCACTGCCAGAAAGCAGGTCGAGTACATCCGCCGGATATACCGGGCGGCTCCAGAATCTTACATAGCGGAGTTATTTCCCCACAGACCCCCGATGGCAATAGCAGAGACGCAAATCGTCATATTAAAAGTCATTGTAGCGGCACCATTTTTTTCAAGCTGTTATTTTAAGGTCCAAAAGTTACATAGTTGGGCTTTAAATGGTACCTGTTGTGATCTCGAATGTGTAGCCAGATCAAAAGATAATGTGTTTCTAAAGGTTATTCATGCACTGACGGTCCAGTATTCAATAACAATACGTAGTTTAGGCTGTTCAAAGTCCCTCAACTCCGACAAGCTTCATTGCACTGGTGCTTGAATATGGCGCCGGTGGTGTGACGTCACATCGTTGAGAGATCGACAGCCAGCCACAGCGGATGTGTTCAGAAACCAATGTAAACAACGTCGAGCGCTCGCAAACAAATGCTGAGAACTTGATAATAATATAGAAAACGGGCGAAATATGGACGATGAAAGATTGTCAGATTCAGCAACTGGATACTTGTTTGAACCTTTAAAAGCAGACTATCCCCATTTAGTTAATTGTGACAGCGATAGCGATGATTCTGATGAAGTTGATGCCGAAGGACCGGTCCAGATGCTTCACCGCGGCGGACCGTGCACGCAAGTCGGCGGACGTTTGGTGCAGTTGTGGGAAATGTGTGCCACAAAAAACAGACATAGAGTGCATTTGTTGTAAAGAGCACGAACTTATGTCCGATGATATCGTGACATTAGACCTCATCTGCTTCACACAAAAGCGTGAGCTTGATAGCTACATCGCGCATAAGCCAGCGCTGGAGATGTCTTTCATTGATGCAATGTTCGGCCCACATGTTCGGGGGTGCTAGTGACTTTTCTTTGCCGTCCGTCCGTCGCGCGCAAACCGGTGTCGGAGCTCCGCGCACGAGACGGCGGGCAGAGGACTGTCAGCGCAACACGTAGAGACAGAAATGACGTGCTTCTGCTGTAATGTGGCGCTATAGAGAAAGTGACAGGGGGGCGGGCCAATTTTTTTTAATGTCATGCGATCTACCAATACTACGCCGCGATCGACTGGCAGGTCGCCGCGATCGACGTATTGAGCACCCCTGATATAGATTGTGTAATTCTTGAGGCCACCGATCTATCCCAAGAAGCAACGCGTGTAGAAGTGGCTCCGGATTGGCTGAATTCCTTTCAACGACTCTACGTCATAGTGACCTTTGACATGAGTAATCCTGAGACAATCCCCCACAGCCCCATCAACAAGCCACAGACCATCAGCCCACCCTCCCCCAGCCCATCAGGGGCTCACACCTGGAGAGCCCTCCATCAACTCAGCGACGACCCTCGTCATCCTGGAGAGCCGCAATAGGCTGTTCAAAAGCAGAACCCCGCAAAAGCGGCGGCCGGACTCGTCCCCTCCAAAACCCAAGATCACAGGACTCAATGACTACAGGCCGCCGCCCTGACCTCTGTGGTCAGAGTCCTTCTTTTGAGCAGTCCTGTCACACCTCAAGACCATCACCGACCCACTCCTGGACCCTGCAGTTCGCCCAGAGAGCCAAACAGGTCTGCAGCAGTCAGTCAACAACATCCTTCTTCACTCCCATCATCCAGACTCCCCAGGAACCAGGAACCCAGGATCCTGTTTGTATACAATCATCCGTCCTGCTGCTGCAGACAAGCTTCCCAGCTGCACGTGCCCCGACTCCACCTGCAGGTGGATCACAGACTTCCTGACGACAGGAAGCAGCACGTGAGGCTGGGGAAACACCCTCAGGCCCCGGACCACCAACAGCTGCACCTCCAGTCACCAGTCCGTCAAGCTCCTAAAGTTCGCGGATGACACACCCCTCATGGGCTCATCTCTCTGGTGGGGCAGACGCCAGGTGGGAGACTGACAGACTGACCCCTGAACCAGCTAGAGCAACCTGAACTGGCAGCTCTCTAAAGACAGTGGAGATGGTTGTGGATTTCAGGAGGGAATGCAGCCCACCCGCCCGCACTGTGTGTGTGACTCCCGACGCTGTGGGTCCCGTCTCTTCCTGGGGCCATCATCTCCCAGGACCTCTCCATCATCTGCTCCTCCATCACCCCTGCAGCCACGGCCAAAGACACAAAGGCTGCAGAGCATCATCCGCCGGCCGAGGAGGGTTATCGGGCTGCTGCCTTCCTCCAGGTCCTGTTCACTTCCAGGTCACTGAAGCGGCCAGAAGATTGCCGCGACCCCCCCACCCTGGACACTCCCCTGAGTCCCTCCCCTCGGAGGAGGGCTGCCATCATCATGACACAGACCCACACCCAACCAAAAGTTTTTCCGTTCGGGCTCATCAATGGAACCCGGACTGACTGACTGTCACCCCAGGACTACCACCTCTTCTTCCACCTTCTTCCCCTCCTTCCTCCTCCTCCTCCTCTTCCTCCCACCTCCTCCTCCTCCTTCTTCTTCCCTCCTCCACACATGCCACTTTATTTGCATGCACTTTAACTTAAACACATACACACTGTATACATACACTTTTAACACACCACTTGAAGCACACACCCAAACACTTTCACATTACTTGTTGTCTTTCTGTCGTGTTGATTGTTGTTTGTTTGTCATGTCCAAATGTTGCACCTTCCACCAAAAAAATTTCCTCGTTTGTGTAAACATTCCTGGCAATAAAACTGTTTCTGATTCTGATTCTGATTCTGAACTGGCAAGATGTCTGCGCCCTGAAGCGTTCACGGACTCGGAATGTTGACAAAGAAATGTAAAGCCTCGGGCTATGCGTGACTTGTTGACAATAGCGGCAGGGAAAATATGATTTATTTGATGCGCCTAATGGATGTAGCACGTTGTTGTTTTTGACTACAGGTACCCTTTAAAGGATACATAGTTTCTTGATAATTTCTAAATGAAAAGTCTCAAAACACAAGCGTTACCATTTTAAAGATATTTCCAAAGTTGCATTTTCTTCTTTTTCTGCAATCCCCGAAATTGGATTTTCTTAAACATAGTTTCTGGACTTTCTAAAAGAAAGTGTCTCAGTTGTTTTTATGCTCCGAAATCACTTTTCAGCTGCACCAAGACCAAATGGAAGAAAACATTTTTCCTTGTTTTTTTTCAAGAAATTGTCTGAAAACACTGAACATATTTCATGATATTTTCATGAGTACCGGATGATTTCTTCAAATTAACCGCCTAAAAGCTGCAAGTTTGTTATGCGCTTAAACTGATTTTCAAGATGAATAGAGACCAAAAGTGGATTTTCCTAAAGAATACTTATTTTCTTGATTTTCCACAAAGAAAAGTGTCTGAGAAGACAATATTTACAAGTTTCATGATATTTTCATGAATACTTGATGATTTCTTCACTTTACCGCCTCAAAGCTGCATGTTCTTGTTTTTATCGCTTAAAAACATCACGCACTACATAGCATTTGCGCCGTCAAGAAAGTATGCAAGTATATATCAGGCATGAAAACGGGTCAGGGGTGAAAAAGGTGAGAAGGATAGGCGCGGGGAGGGTGCTGGTGACTTCCACGAACATCGATGTTGGACGTTGTATGATAATCTATAGTTCCTCCATTCTGACACCAAGTCAGTGATCGGGCCCTATAATAATAGTAATATTGTATATAATATGGTCATTCATGAACCAACTTCCTTTTTTTTGGCGTGAACAAGTCTTCAAGTCTTGTGCTCTGCTGAGCCTCGAGTCTGTTCCTTGAGTCTGTTCATCGAGTCTGTTCTGCCTCTACCTGGTTGTCATGATCTTCTAATCCAGGGGTGTCAAACTCATTTTCACCGAGGGCCACATCGGCCTCATGGCGGCCCTCAAAGGGCCAGTTGTCACTAACACGGTATAATTCTAACTACTCCAGAACATATTGTTAAATAACTGTCTTTGCATTTGTTTATCGTTTATTTAGGTGTACTTATATAAATGTATAACTATATATGCAAATGTATTTAATATTATAAAATACATCTATTTAATTTCATTATATTTATTTTAACCCACATTACTTTATCAAAGATCAAACAAACATGATTACATTAACTTTGTTAAAAGCTTTGTCACAGTTGAGACAGGTGGTTCTCCACTGGTCTGGGTAGTGGTTCTCTACTGGTCTGGGTAGTGGTTCTCTACTGGTCTGGGTAGTGGTTCTCTACTGGTCTGGGTAGTGGTTCTCCACTGGTCTGTGTAGTGGTTCTCTACTGGTCTGGGTAGTGGTTCTCCACTGGTCTGGGCAGTGGTTCTCCACTGGTCTGGGGCTGTGGTTCTCCACTGGTCTGGGGCAGTGGTTCTCCACTGGTCTGGCTTTGGGACGCACTATCACCCCTGAATGACAAGCTGAGACCTAAATCGAGGGACATTTTTAACTTCTCAAATGTATTTTGTGAAAAGATGGTGCAGTTTGAACCTGAGTGTTCAGAATATCACAGTATGCACAACACAACTATTTAGTAATATTCCCTTTTACAGTCAATTATGAACCAACAAGTGAATCTTAAGGACACAAGAATGCCGTCACATAAAATGCCGTGGCGGGCCACGAGTTTGACACGTATGTTCTAATCTATGCCATACCTGCCATAAATATCATGATACTGATACAATACCATAAAACAGTACCATAAATACGATCCTGGTATATTTATCTATAATAGTAATAAATAAAATATCTGTATGGTTCACTTTTTACCAACTTTTTCAACACTTAACAAATGGCAGTAATATTAGTATTAGCCTACAAGATATTAATGAAACTACATGGAGCCATCATAGCATTGATTATCACTATGAGACTGTTAGTCTGTATCTGACCAGATGATACAGAGTTCATCAGGATGAGCAGCTGTAGAGTTACAGAACTTTACAGACTGAACTTAAACATTTCACTTCTGGCATCTTTTTTAATTTTTAAAGCCGAAAATTCCGCCACTTAACGCCCCTCGCTGCGCAGTGTGCGCAGACAGCTCGACACGGAGCAGCGCGTGCGCTCTGATCCCGCGCTCTTTTAATGAAGTATCGACACTAAAAATATGCTAAATCACATCGCTCTTAACGTACGGGTACTTTGTTAGTATCGCTCCACCGTGCAGCGTGACAGCAGCAGAAGTAGCGGACTAACATTCAAGCTAACCTAAACCACCAAACGCTGAAGACATCTTGACGCTGATTGGCCGAGACGCGACACGTTCCATCAAAGATGTTCTATTGCGAAGAGGACCACTTCACATTTTCTCCGTGTCCCACTCCAATCTCATAAACGCCGGCCGGCCAATTGACCCCCCCCCCCCCCTACCCCAAAACAAAAACTCTTCGGATCTACACGATTCACGTAAGTCACCTATTTTGGTTTCAAAACGGCGAATTTCTCCGAAAGGTGAGAGATTCTCATGCCTGATATATGATCATGGAGGTCCGGATCGTGGTCCATGCCGACTACCAACTATTCATCCACTCTGTCAGACTCATTGATTGTGTCGTTACTGTGTTTTAATTTGTGTGTGATGATTCCTTCTGGTCACATGACGTCTATTGTTCTGTCCATCCTGGAGAGGGATCCTCCTCTGTTGCTCTCCTGAAGGTTTCTTCTCTTTTTTCCCCCTGAAGGGTTATTTGTGAGTTTCTCCTGATCCGATGTGAGGTCAAAGGTCAGGGATGTCTATGTGTACAGATTGTAAAGCACTGAGGGAAATTTGTAATTTGTGATTTTATGCTGCACAAAATAAACTGAATTGAATTCAGGAAATCAAACAACCTGTCGGTGTCATTTAATTTCTTTAATGACACCAATGTGGCCTGTTGTTGATGTTAAGTGGTAATAAATAACTCAGTATGTTGCCAGGTAACCATTTCGTGATGCACATAAAGATAAATACAAAGTTATTCTTGATTATTCATTTCTGTACGGTAACCTGTACACTAACCAAGATCATTAAAAAAAATACCAAAAAAGCTTTTTACATAAACAGCCTTTTGACTCAGGAATGCAATTAAATTAAGAGCAAGTTGGGCAGGAAAGAGAGACGGAAGTGCGTCTAGCGCGACTTCCAATGCGGTCCCCTTTCAGCGGGGCTCTGTTTACGGGCCGGACCCGATCCTCAAAGGTCACTTGATCCAGATCAAGGTCTGAGGTGGTCATGAAAGGGCTCCAGTGTAGCGCCCCGTGCTCTGAGACGTGTCAGTGTTCAGGGCCACTCTCCTTCACAGGCGCCCTTTCAAAGCAGGGGGCAAAGTAAAAATCATTCAATAATAATAAAAAACTTACATTATTATTTGAGCATTTGGACGAAATTTCATCCAAATGTGTTTTGATGCTTTTAGTGAATCAAGCCAAATTTCTTTAATTATAGTATTGCCATGAAAAGACTGGAACAAGAGCTCACACAGATATGTAAGGTTCCGATATGAGATGTAAAGATATATATTGTTTACAGAGTGAATCCACAGAAGCTCCGTCGAGGGCTCCGTGTGACTCAACGCTGCTGGAACTTGAGAACTTAGCGCTGCAGGTACCTGTAATCAAACCCAGACTCCACACCTGGTACCAAACCACGCACGTCACGTGACTGTCCCCAGTGAATGTCTGTATTACAAATACTTTTCTACCCGGCACTAAGTTTATTCGGTGCAGATATTTATAACCTAGAATGAAATTAATCGGACATAAACGGAGAGAAGTTCACACTCAAACTTAAATAAACCGAACAGACGCCAACAATTAAGTTATAGAGTATGAAAGGGGCGAATAACCTGGAGGTCACCTATACACAACACTGCATGGGGGCTCTATAGAGCCTCCATGCAATGACGTGTATAACCGGTTATACTTTATTCAATTTTTACGAGTTTTCTACATTAGAAATAACTGAATAATACTGAAAGCAGGTAAACAAACTAAAATAAATACAAGAATAAGTTGAATGAGATCCTGCGACAAAGAAGGAAACGCAAGAGATAGAAAAAAACGATCCACGAGGATGAAAGGATCCTTAAGTTCAGGGGGAGGTGGAGGACTCACCAGGCCGGCTATGGGTGTTGGAAGCCGGTTGATTTTCTTCACTAGGCCGGGTTTGATGGAGCTCAGCAACCTAACAAAACACACACAGGGAAGGAGGCATGAGAAGCGGAATCTTTATTAAAATATAAACAAAAACGCAGAGTCACGCCTTTGAAATTGCGTTGAACATCTCTCTCTCCGGAAAAATACAAGAGGGAACAGAATAGGAGGAGGAAACATGTCATTTTTGAGAGTCCCACAGTGGCGTCTGGGAGGTTCATAACGACACAGATCCTAAATCAGAGTGAAGAGGTCTGACCTTACACACACACACACACACACACACAGTCAGTCAGTCAGGGTCTTTAGAGTCCCCCGCTCTCTCTTTACGTCTCCAATTTCATCTTTTGTGCGTGTTTTCGTCAGAGGAAGCGACTGTACCGACGGTGCTCTGTAACAGATCAGCCACCCCGGGACACCCTCACAGGATCGGGTATCAGCGGCCCTGTGATGTCGCTGCATTCCAGCAGGTATTTGGCGATGAACTGCTGTAATTTAGCTTCCTCTTTCCTTCATCCTGCCTCCTCGACTTCGGAGACTTCCTGCTGCACTGAACGTTTCCCAGAATAACTTCCGACCACGCCGAGAGAAGGTCGTCCTCAGCGCTACATGCGATACGGGGAGGTGGGGAGAGTGGGCAGCGGCAGCGGTGAACACAATATTTCCACTCTTGAAAGGCTGCCTGGAATCAGAATAAAGCTTGTCTGCTGCATGTTGTTGTGTATTTCCTCCCCAAATTACAGAAGATAATAATAAAAATAGTTAACCCAGAGGATATCTCCGTTTCATCATCTCTTCCCAGGTGGATTGATAACAAAATGACTATGTTTTCAAATGTTTTGAGAGAGACAGACACAGAGAGAGAGAGACACAGAAAGACATATACGCAGAGAGAGAGAGACATAGACAGAGAGAGAGACATACATAGAGACACAGAGAGAGAGAGAGAGAGACATAGACAGAGAGAGAGAGAGAGAGAGACAGAGACAGAGAGATAGAGAGACAGACAGAAACAGAGAGAGAGAGAAATAGAGACATAGACAGAGAGAGAGATAGAGAGACATAGACAGAGAAACAGAAACAGAGAGAGAGAGAGAGAGAGACAGAGAGACACAGAGACAGAGAGACACAGACAGACAGAGAGACACAGACACAGAGAGAGAGAGACAGAGAGACACAGAGAGAGAGACGGAGCAAAAGCAACATAAACACATCCTATGAGGGACAAACACATTTCCTGACCTCTTGTGTATCAAAGAAAAAAGAGGAATAAGTTGAGGAAAAAGAGGAAGAGGTTGAGGAGCGTTTAGCTGGTGAAAGTGAGATTCAAACACAGGAAGTCGAACTCGTCCTGAGCTACCGTTTACATGCATTAGTTGACTTATAACAAATTATTCCAAAAAAGTTGAAAAAACCTATAAATTAAAAAATGTAAAAACATTTGAATGCAAGAAAAAAACTTGCGATTATCTTCTTGACTCATTTGTGAACATTATGATTTGGACCTTTGCCTATTTATTTTTTGTGAGTGCAATTTTTTGGGGTATTTTGCTAGTTTTTAAATTTGAGAGCAATGATTTTTGATTTGCCGCAATATATTCAAGTTTAATCAGCAAAACTAACGCTTCATTTACTTAAAAACGAGAAATTTGCTCTCAACTATTTATGTTTGCGTAATAAAGGCAAAAATCTACCTTCATACTCGCCCTCCTACTTTCCGCAGTTGTTGTTGTGTATTTTACAATAATATTCTATATAATATACAAAACAGAAAGACTTAAAAGGAATAGGTAGAAGCAAAAAATGCTTATATATTCCTCTCCTAACTGGGCAGTGGCTCTTTCTTTCTCGTTGCACCTTTTTTAAGTGTCCATAAAACACCATGTGATCTCAGGGCCTCAAATAAAACAAACCGAGCCAGATTAAAATAACATATATTTCACAGCCACCGGCGGACAGCGGGTTCAAACGCATCATTTTCTTAAAAGGAAGATAAAAACAAAGATAAAAAGCCAAAGACAGAAAAAACAGAAAATGTAGTCAGAACTCACTCGCAGAGCAGAATCCCATTCTCCAGCCCTCCTTTGAAGTCCTTGTCACCGAAGCATCTCCCGGTGACAGCCTACGGAGGAAAACAAAAAAGGGAACGACTAAGCACAAAAATAACGACAACAACAAAAAGCACAACATCAAATAACCAGTAACGTCAGCACGAGAATCTGAAGTCGAGACACAAGTTTG
Organism: Pseudoliparis swirei; assembly: GCF_029220125.1. Taxonomy (NCBI): domain Eukaryota; kingdom Metazoa; phylum Chordata; class Actinopteri; order Perciformes; family Liparidae; genus Pseudoliparis; species Pseudoliparis swirei. The sequence continues at coordinate 25,027,882 of NC_079406.1, forward strand.
AAGACGAGAAACGGGCCCGACAACCTTTACAAGCCCTTTCACGTCTTTCCTTCGCGGTAAATCCTCACAGCGGTACGGAGAGGTGCACAAAGAGCCGGCGGGCGTATATCAAGTCCTTCTCTGGTTAGCAGCGCCAAACACTAACAAGCTTGACATGAACCGCAATCATCCCCAGGGCCCTGGCCGCCTAATGTGTTGTGACAAGAGGATTTATTGGGTAATAGTCACCGAGACCCTCTGGGGAGGAGAAGCCGCCCGCTTGCATGTATTTACACGGCTGCCGTACGGCGGCAGGCGTGCGTGATCTGTGCGGACAAACAGTCCAACGTAACATTAGGATGTTTTTTACGGGTTTTATAACCCTCCATTAGTCTTCTCAGGCGATAACACAATGTACTATTAGAGCACTGGAGACGGGCCTCTATACACCTATGTAGATGTTTCATAAAAAAACAGAGAATAGTCTTTTACCATATAGCCTCTCTCACCAGCGTAACTGTTTTCAGCTGCGCTAACATACACATAGTTTCTAAGGGTTTTCTAAGCCTCCGTTAGTCTTCTAAGGCGATAACAATGTACTATTAGAGCACTGGAGACGGGCCTCTATACACCTGTGTAGATATATTTCATTAAAAACCAGAAAATAGTTATTTACCATATGGCTTCTCTCACCAGCATAACTGTTTTCAGCTGCGCTAAAATGAAAAGGGTTTCCAAGGGTTTTATACCCCTCCATTAGTCTTCTCAGGCGATAACACAATGTACTATTAGAACACTGCAGACGGGCCTCTATACACCTATGTAGATGTTTCATTAAAAAAACAGAACAGTCATTTAACATCTAACTTCTCTCACCAGCATAACTGTTTTCAGCTGCGCTAACATGAAAAGGGTTTTCTACCCCTCCGTTAGTCTTCTAAGGCGATAACACAATGTACTATTATAACACTAGAGACGGGCCTCTATGCACCTGTGTAGAGATTTCATAAAAAAACAGAATAGTCATTGACCACCTTAACTATGTATAGAGTGTATCTCTCAATAAATGTAATGTTATCTTCATTGAAAAGAAAACAGTGCTTTTCTTTGAAAAATAAGGACATTTCTAAATGACCCCAAACTTTTGTAAACGGTTCAGTCGCAGCAAAAGTTTATCAAACATACCGAATCCCAAATTCATATTCTCTGCTCCTGGGGGTAAAAATGTTCAGCTTCGTTTTTTCGACCCTTCACGTTTGTTTCCGTGACATCTCATGAAAACGTTTGAATTCCCACGCGAAGACACACAAACATCTCAGAGCGCAAACTAAATACATAATTGTCTCCCGCTCCAGAATATCCACCGTCACGGGACATTTAGCAGCGGGCCCTACTTAACATCCATTTATTCTCACAAAACACTGGCTGGGATTTGGCCCCGCCCCTTTGTGCCCGCCGGTTTTCAAAAGGCCAAAACAAATTAAAAGATTAAATTTCCTGAGAGTTTCATTTTACATTTATTTGCACAGCTGTGGGAGAGAAAGTGTGGAGGAGTGTCTGGGCCGGTCCTCTTGGCCCGTCTGGGATCCTGGATCGGTTACAAAAGAAATTAACTGCTGCGCGTCAGCGAGGAGGCCGACGGGAGGTCTGGGTTCTGCTGCCGGGGAGAACAGTGGCACAGATGTTCCCCTGGATATTGACATCTAGCTATCCACTGCCACGACTCCCCACCGTGCCAGCACTCGTGAACATTGCGTTGTGCGCGGTAAAGTGACGAGAGAGGCCCCGTGGCTCCGTGGTTATGGAGGAAGACAAGAGTATATGTTGAACTAGAATGGGCACTCGGTAGAGCGCATACCTTCGCATATCACAAGATTGGGCATTGAGTTATGAACATGTTGGCATTAGTTGCATGCCAATTGGATAGAAATTGACGGCGCTATTGTAAAAAGAAGATGTTGACCTTTTCATGACCTTGACCGTTGACACGATCAATCCCAAAATCTAAACAAATGGTCCCTGGATAATAACCAATCATCCCACCAAATTTCATGCGATTCGGTTTAATACTTTTTGAGTTATGCGAGGAACACGAATACAAATAAATAAATAAATGGCGATCAAAACATAACCTTCCGCATTTTCAATGCGAAGGTAATTAAATATCTCGGTAAGTGGCAGACGTAGACTGCTAAAAGTAAAGCCGACCAGCACCTCCAAACGCATATAATATCTAGTTTGGTTAATCTGTTGGAGGTAGGAGGGACTCATTTTGGTAATGTCAACTTGTGGTAAAAACAGGTTAGTAATCGTTATCCATGTATTAATCCGACTGTTGGATAACGGGGTTCTTACTTATTTTGACTAATGGATTTCCAGGACTTTTCCATTAATTATTTTCAGATTGAGCCAGACAGAGACCGATACACGGGAGCTGTATTGGTCTCATTCCGGTCCCACCATCGTCAACGATAATTATTTTGCCATTAAATATTGTTAAACTTTATCATCGAATGAGCCCCGAGACGTTGTGGTAGACAAATCTTTTCAGTAGCTTTCCCTGGTTTGGATTCAGTGGCCGACGTCATTTTACATTTCTGCGAAGAAGAAGAAGAAGGAGGAGGAGGAGAAGAAGAAGGGTGAGAACAAGAAGAAGAACAGAAACAAATCTCATCTTGTCATTTATGAGTGAAGGAAAGGGAGGGAGGGAGAAGAAGGAGGTAGAGAAGAAGAAGAAGAAGGAGGAGGAGAAGACGAAGAAGAAGGGTGAGAACAAGAAGAAGAAGAATAGAAACAAATCTCATCTTGTCATTTATGAGTGAAGGAAAGGGAGGGAGAAGAAGAAGGAGGTAGAGAAGAAGAAGAAGAAGAAAAAGGAGAAGACGAAGAAGAAGGAGGAGAAGAAGAAGACGAAGAAGGGTTGAACCTGTGTGTTTCACAGGGGGGGATTAGAGTGTCACACCACTCTTCACACGGAGAGATTACACCGTCACCACCTCAACGAAGACGTGACTACAACTTTAGTCCAGACTGCAGGTGAAGAGTTCAGGCACACCAGGACTTTCCATTATCAGCGTGAGAGAAAACACCTGGAGAATGTCCTGGCGCTGACGACTGAAGCTGCAGGCGTGTGAACAAAACTCCAAACTCGGAAACGCACACAAACCGCTCACATTCGCCATTTCATCACAGAAAGAAATGACGAGAATCAAATCTGTGGCGGCATTTGTCACAATTCTTTTTCCAGATTCAATAAAATCCCCAAATTAACTTAATGGGACTCTGGTGGGACTCAAACCTCCAGGTGGAAAGCAGGTGTTTTAAAGCATTTTTCATTCCGGCTATGACAAGAAAATGGCACAGATTTTAATTTTTTTCTCTGGATATATTGCTGCTCAGTTTGTCAGCGCTGCTAAGGACCGTGATTCACGTCCATCTGAAGCTCCCATAAGTGTCACCTGGAGATGAAGTGCCCGTCAAACTCACGACCAGAGGGAGCGCTTGGGTTGAGACGACACACATTTGGGAAACAAATCCAGGTCTTTCTCTTGGCAAATGCCACACACACACACACACACACACACACACACACACACACACACACACACACACACACACACACACACACACACACACACACACACACACACACACACACACACACACACACACACACACACACACACACACACACACACACACACACACACACACACACACACGATCAGGAGGCTGATTGGACGGTGGGCGTTGCTTCTTGGTGCAGAGCGTTACTTTCCTGTCTAATAAAACGAGTTACAGCAGGAAGCTCTGGTATTCTGAGATTCTTGAATGAAGAGTGCCTTATAAATGGAATCCATTATTTTTATTAAATATTCAGATAGGATACAATCTGTTTGATATGAACCGTGTGTGACAAGACATGCTTTGAGTGGAATTTAAACAGAAGACAAAGTAAACTAACTTGCCGTAGCCTACATGACATTTACATTCTGTTTAATGTGCTGCAGCTGAACCGCTTATGAGCTATCCAACCCTACACGCTGATGTTTACCTTTTCCTTTTTATAGTGTATGATTTTAAAATGTGAAAGTATGAAACACAGAACACACTGACTTTAAATCAAGTCAAACAAAGGGCTGCATCTTCAAAAACCCTGGAAACGTCTGGATCTGAACAGTGTTTTCAAACCGCCGTCGGGGCTCATACAAGGGGATTCGATTATAAAAGAGGAATGTGTCGCCTCCGTTGTTTTCCGAGGAATGTCGCCCCGCATTGTTTCGCAAACAATCGAACGATGCCGGTCGGCTTTTCCCCGTCCTTTTCACTTCCTTTTCGGAACGCCATCATGTCCAAAACCAAAGTCACAGAGTCACGACCGATGCGGTCATCTGCTATCGTCGCGGCCAAAAAGAAGAAAAAAAGCCTTCCGACAGTTTATCGGTTTAAAAAACGAATGAATGAAAAATCGGTTTCTCCAAATATTTTTCTTCTTTTTTGATGCATTGTCAAAATATAAAACTCAAAGTGAAGTTCGAGCATGACAACTCCCACGAGACCGAGATAAAACATCGGACGCGGATGAAACGTTCAAGTCCACACGAGCCGTCCGTCAAACAGCAGTCAGGTCCACGACCGTCTCGGTCCGCGACCTCCTGAACGAGCTTCCTGCCGTCCGATGAACAACCTCTCCTGAATAGCAGCAGTAATGTTAGCGGCGTCGGACTGCTACCTGTTCCAGATTAACGACCGCTCTGACTCGAGGTCTGAGACGAGTTGGTTTACGTGACTCGGGGAGAATAAATCACCACCAACTCCGAAGGCCCCGAGGCGAAGGTACGATGAGTCGGTTAAAGCCACACGCCAGAGCCACACGCCATGGTCACACGCCATGGTCACACGCCAGAGCCACACGCCAGAGCCACACGCCAGAGCCACACGCCAGAGCCACACGCCAGTTACTAAACCAACAACATTTTCAGGCAAAACATCCAAACACGACCTGGTTCCAGATTATAAAATGGTGATAGGCGTCTTTCACAAGCATTTAATTTTACAGGTCACGTGATTAATCCATGATGAAAATATATACATTTTGAATATCTTCTAATTGAGTGGTCATATTTCACATACAATCCTCTTGTGCGTCGTCATAGTTCTCAAAAGTGTACTTGTAGCCATTAGGAAGTTTAATGAAGTAACAGAGATAAAGGGATATCAGGGTTCATACACATGTTGACCAATATATTTCCATATATAATATATATTATAATATATATATATATATATATAAAGTATATAGCTTAAATGACAAATAAGACAATAGTTTGATTAAAAGAATAACTATTTATAGAAATCTTTTTTCTTTTAATCAAACTGTGTAAATTAACATATGAATATAAAAAAAAAAAATGTCAAGGACTTTCAGGCCTGTAAATAACTATTTTAAAATGCTGTGACTTTTCCAGGTTTTCCATGACCGTACGAAACCTGGGATATCTTAATAGCTACAACATATGAGAAAGACGGCACACGTCGTCAGGGAGATGTTATAAAATACAAAAGTGAGATGCAACACGCCGTTAGAAACCCTCCCTCTCGGAGCGCAGACGGAGGCGCTCGAGGCATCTGGGGCCAACGTGGGCCTGGAAAACGGAATAGCTCGTGTATCTTTTCCCTCGTTGCCAGACTTCTTTGCATCCATCATGCGGTTTCCCCCGAGTAGACGGCGGTTTAAGGAGATTTAAAACAAATTATATAAATATATAATAAAAAATATATAATATACATATGAAATGTATATGAATAAAATAAAATATATACATATGAAATGTATATATATATATATATCATTTTGATTAAAAGCTCATTGTCGAGCATGTTTGCCTGTAAGCCAACGTGGAGCTTCTTCATGGTTAACCACAGCAATAAAGCAAATTACTTCTGCAGCACAGAAGTGGTCCAAAACACATTTAAATACACCTGCAATCATTGTCAAATAACTCCCCACCAGTCACACTGTAATGACACAAGCATTCTTACATGGTGGACGGCGGAAATGAACTGTTTTCATGGCGATAAGCCACGCCTCCTCTCCGGCGCATCTAGCGCGAACGATCGCAAATAGTTTGGCGAGTAAAGCCAGACGAGAGTTCGCTTCTCTTTTATGTACTCGCAGCATGAAAGAGAGTGAACAGACGACATTTCGCTGGAGAAAAAATGACCGTAAAAATAAAAGCACAGGATTTTTTCTTGAAAGAAAAGGCGATCAAGTCTTTTAAGCCGCCGCGGGCGTGGCGGGCAGCATCCGGCCCGCGGGCCTCGTGTTTGACACCTGTGATCTAGAGCACAAGGGTCAAACATAAGGGCCGCGAGCCTAGTCTGGCCCACCACGTCATTTTATGTGGCACCCCGTCGACTTTAAAGACATTCGATAACCTTTGCCTGGGCAAAAAGAAATGTAAGCAAAAGATACTGCGCTTTTATTTTGAAGGTAACTTTCTACGCAGCAAAGTGCCATCTGTTCACACTCTTCCATGCTGCGTTCACACCAAAAGTAAAGAAAATATTTGCGTTACTTTACTCTCGTGAGTTTAGCCGTGTGAGTTGACCCGCCGGACTATAGATAGAACTCCAGACCAGTGGAGAACCACCGCCCCAGACCAGTGGAGAACCACCGTCATTCACAATTACTAATATTATGAATATGTAAATGATGCACATAAACCGCTCTTAGTCTCGGCTCTCCCCTGAGACCTGTTTACCAGGGGCTAATGCCCCTGACAACGCAGCTCCCAGGATCACGAGCCTCTCAAACTCCTCCACCACGTTAAGGTGGCGGTTCACGGAGGAGATTTTATTTTGTGTGGAAAAACCTGAGCACCAGGTTAAAAAACCCACTTGGATTAATCAATTGTTTTCATAGGAAATAAATTGTCATAATTTTGAATTTTGTATTTGAATTTGAATTTTGTGGGAAAACCTGAGCTCCAGGTTAATAAAACCCACTTGGTTAAACATATTTAGTATTAAAACAATATATTTTTTGTGTGTGGAAAAACCTGAGCACCAGGTAAAAAAAACAAAACATGGATTAATCAATTGTTTTAATCGTAAATAAATTGTAATAATTTTGAATTTTGGATTTTAATTTTGAATTTTGTGGAAAAACCTGAGCACAAGGTTAAAAAACAACAATTGAATGAATCAATTGTTTTAATAGTAAATATATGTAAGTAATTTTGAATAATTTTGTTTGTGGGAAAAATCTGAGCACCAGGTTTATAGAACCCACTTGGTTAAACATATTTAGTATTAAAACAATTGATTTTCTTTTTTTGTGGAAAAACCTGAGCACCAGGTTAAAAAAAAAATCACTTGGATTAATCAATTGTTTTAATAGTAAGTATATTTAACTAATTTTGAATTTTGTATTTGGGGGGGGGGGGGATCTGAGCACCTGGGTAATAAAACCCACTTGGTTTAACATATTTAGTACTCAGACAATATTTTTTGTGTGTGGAAAAACCTGAGCACCAGGTTAAAAAACCCACTTGGATTGATCAATTGTTTTAATAGTAAATATATTTAACTAATTTTGAATACTTTTTTTTGTGGGAAAACCTGAGCACCAGGTTAAAAAAAACCCACATGGATAAATCAATTGTTTTAATAGTAAATAAATTGTAATAATTTGGAATTTTGGATTTGGAATTTGTTGGCAAAATCTGAACACCAGGTTAAAAAAAACAATTGAATTAATCAATTGTTTTAAGAGTAAATATATTTAACTAATTTAGAATTATTTTTTTTGTGGGAAAAACCTGAGCACCAGGTTTATAAAACCCACTTCTTTAAACATATTTAGTATTAAAACAATAGATTTTTTTGGGGTGGAAAAACCTGAGCACCAGGTTTAAAAAAAACACTTGGATTAATCAATTGTTTTAATAGTAAATATATGTAACTAATTTTGAATTTTGTATTTTGGGGAGGGGGGGGATCTGAGCACCTGGGTAATAAAACCCACTGAATGTTGAATGAATAGCGTTTGTCATTCACACACTGATGGAGGATCTACCTCCATCAGCGCAGCACCTGCCTATCAGGACTACATTCACAAACCGTAGTACAACTACAGGGGCAATGGCCGACCCCTGTTCCCCGTGACCCATCGGCGCCGCGGCCGACTCCCGTTCCCCGTCGGGAGTCGGCCACGGCACCGACGGGTCACGGGGAGGGAAAGCACAGGATTTTTTTCATTACATTTTTTTATAAAGAAAAGGCGATCATGTCTTTCAAGCCGCTGCGGGCGTGGGGGGCAGCATCCGGCCCGCGGGCTTTGTGCTTGACTTCAAAATAAAAGCACAGGATTTTTTTTCTTAAATTCTTTTAAATAAAAGGCGACCATGTCATTCAAGCCGCCGCAGGCGTGGTGTGCAGCATCCGGCCCGCGGGCTTTGTGCTTGACTTCAAAATAAAAGCACAGGATTTTTTTTCTTAAATTCTTTTAAAGAAAAGGCGATCATGTCCAGGGTTTTTCCTTGGTCAAAATGGGTCTTCGGTGCTCCCAAAAAAAATATTTGCACGTCGGGCTGTTGAGTGAGTGATCAGCAGCTGACCGCTCAGTCCATTCGCGCACCTCACAGTTGCGTATTGATCAGACAAGAAGACACGCTTATCGACTCCAGTGTTTCCCTACCTCCCTATTATAACAGGGTGAAATCTCCACACTCTCACTAGCACACCCCCCCCCCCCCCCGTTGACAACTCTTCTCGGCTCGCGCGCGCCAGAGTTCCGATGCCGGCTTGCCGTGATGCGCTCACACAGATGAGCACACCTCAGTGTTAAATTAAGCTCAGGGCACCAACATGGCTAGCGGCACTAGTCCCGCCCCCCTGAAGCTGTAAACCTAGGGGAAACACTGAACTCGATTACTATTGATCAAAACAGAACGAGGGTTCGGCTGTAGCCTACTTGAAACATAGTATTGAGAACATATTCGCTGACATGCACGTGATGAACAGTTTTTTTTTTTCTTCCCTCGCAGACTTTTTTTTGCCTTAGGCGCTCGGGATTTGTCATAGGCGTTCGGGAAAACGGCTTAGAGCGCCGTGTGACACGTCGATGTTAACGCCGCTTCACGAGACACACACTCGTCGTTTCTCGTGGTAAGGGGAGTGGACCCCAACGAACATGCTACGGCTAAGTTGCTGGTGACACATGTCACCCAAGTATGCTGTGAATCACCTTTTTCTTTTTAAAAAAAAGGTCCGAAAGGTGAATCCTTTCTTTTTCCAGCATCAATCAGACTTTAAATGCATAGTGTCAGTGGATGCCAAGGACAGTTTTAAACACAGGGTGTCAATTGGGAACCATGTGAGAAGTGCAGGCAAAATAAATGACGCTCTTCAGCAGAGTATACTCAGCTGGATATTGTTTAAGCTTAAGTTCACAGTCAATGGAAAGACAAGTCAAACATCCAACTATGTGTTGTATTAACAACCAACTTCTTACATGGGACGTTAACCACTTACTATGGCCTTAATACAAACTGCTATTCTGCAGAGACAAATGAATTAAAACACAGAAGTAAATCTATCGGTTTAGCGAGGATAATGTTTGTTCTCCGAGTTTCAGAACCGCCTTTCCTTAGATTGCTAGGTTTGCGGTCTGGTTCTCGGCTTCCTTTCACATGAAAAGTCGAATGGCCTCACGCCAATGTTCACGTGAACTTATTGTTTGAGGAAGCTCGGAACTAAACAACTTTGACTTTCAGATGTCTAAAGAAGGAAGCATGGCTGCCTCACGTTTATCTCCTGTTGAACATCCTTACTTTAAAGAAAATACACAAATACACAATACACCTGGTCATCATTCACTATATTTTTACTCGCATGACACCACTCATCTTATTGATTAGTTAATTCATGTTTTATTTTTTTCCCCCCTTGCCTGGAAGCCAATTCAATTCCACGTACACGCATACACTCATACATATACATCTGCCATCATCAATGTATTTTGTTTCTTTAAATAAAAAATTAAATTAAATAATTTAAAAAAATGTAAAATAGCTCACACATGCATTTTTATTTAAATTTATTTTTTATTTTTCTCAATACTTTTGTCCACTGTTTCGTCGTCCTCTAGTTGTTATGACTATGTATTGTCTTTTGTTTATTAAAATAAAAAATATCTATATATACAAATTAAAAATACACATACAGTATTCGACACTAAAGCTAGAGCTGGGATTGCAAAGTGGACATCTCTGGAGAAGTTTACAGCTGCATGGATGTTTGACAATATATTATGCAACATGAAGGACAAGAGAGAATAACCATCCCATAAAAGAGGGAAGTTATTAATATATCACTATGTTGGCAAGGTATTAAAGCTAAAAAAAAATGAATCAACATTTTTTTCATTGCAGGAGGTGCATTATTTGTGAAATGTGTCAAAACACCAGTTTATATTATACATATTGTTGTGCTGCAGAGTACTGGCCTTTGTTTGGTACAGATCCACGCACAAATATCACCATAATCACTTCAATATGTTTTTAATTTAAAGTGAGAATAATAATGTAAAACACTGCCACCCTTCTGCAGTGAGTAACAGCTGATTCAGATCCTCCTCTGGGCTCGCTGTTCCGGCCCATGTGTTCACACACCAGCTTCTTCTTTTGCCAATAAGACCAGGGTAGGACATTAACATATTTTTTAGGGGGTAATTTTGGCCCCCACTGACTGAAATACAGGGGCATTAAAAAATATATTGGGGCAATTTTTGAAACTTGTGAAATAACCTTTAACCTTTCATCAAAAATAATAAATATACTTATTTAGGCTTAAAGTATATAAGCAATTGTTATACAAATTGCAATAAGTCTTTTTATTGCCATTTTTATGACAATTGCTCATATACTATAAGCCTAAATAAGTATATTTATTATTTTTTGTAGTCTACAAATTCAGTCTTTTTTTTAGATTTCTTGAACAAAAAACAAACAGAACACATGAATTAGACAATCATATTTCAATTGTATTCTTATTTCTTTGTGGTTATTTGTTGTTATTACATTTTTGAAACAACTATAAACAATAACTTTTTATTTTTATTTTTTATCATTCAAAATTATATTTATATATTTTTTTTGTCTACCTACCTAGTACAGGCAATACATATAGGACACACAAAACACAAAACAAAACACTTTTAATTTATCGAAGTTACGTGGGCATGTTGTGCCCCTCTCCTACCGATATCAGCAAAATTATATTTCTTTAGGGCAGTTTTGCCTTTTGCCCTCGGGTATTTCTGACTCTGAATACGACTATTATATTGCAGAAGTTGTTCTTGATCCTGGTGCATTGCAATAATACTTTTTAAAAAAGTGAGACAAACCCAACAGGAGCGCTCACAAACAGCTCATAGTCATAATACGCTGCCAAAATCATTCAAACTCAACCCACAGCGGAATACCCCTTTTTGTCTTTCTTTTTACGACACTGTCTATCACATTGTGTCGGTGATTGTTACTCAATGAGGCAAGTGTGCCACACACTCCCACACTGCAGCCTTTCATCGGTGCCATTTCTACCCGGGATGTTGTATATTCAGCTGGGAACCGGACCGGCTGCCGGAGGCACGAAAGTTGTGCGGAACATCTCTAAAAAAAAGTTGAAAACGTTGTTTCTAAAGTGTTATAAACACACACCAAACTATGCCCATGTGACATTTGCAACAGTGTGCTCTTTGCATTCAAACCCATACACCTGGCATTCAGGCGGAGGAGACGGCTCGCTTCCAAACTTGTTTTCTTCAGAGCTTTAACAATCTGAATTCCAAAGCTCGGTTCCCATCTTTATGCCTCCCGCTCCCCTCGACCCCCGATAAGCCCCTCTGATTAAACAAGCCACATTTCCTGCGACTAAAATGGCCGAGCCCTAAGCTAAATGTTAGTATTCCAGCCAGTCCGTCCCATTTCCACCCTGATTAGATGATGGAAACAGAACGAACTGACCACATTATGGACCCCCAACCCAAGAACGCGCTTACCCTCTGTCCAAATGAATAATTTTTCACTCATCAACAGACTGCAGCTTCCAGAATTACCCTCGGGAGCGCCGCCAGCAGGAGACTGTTACTCAGGTAGACATTTGTATTAACAATCAGACCATTGACCTGATCTCTTACCGGGGCCCCATTGAGAACAGCAATGGATGAATACATCTCCTCTTCACTCAAATCAATGTCATCTGCTTTTGAACTGCTTCAACGGGCAAGATATTCTGGCTGGAGGTGCAGAGCAACCGTTTTAGTCTGGACAGATGTCTTCTGATCCCCCACCACTTGTGAGTAGCCAAGACCATCCTTCCACTTAACCGGGTGACGGAGCCTTTCCTGCTGTTGCGGCGTTTCATCGCAGGGTCGCCCTCCGTAGAATCAAGCCGTGTGTGAGAGCACACACTTCTCAAGTTTCACCTGTCATCACACCTGTCTCCTATGCTCATCAGTGTCAGCCCCTGATTGGTCCCACCTGTGTCTTGTTACCATTTTGATCCTCACGTAGTGCTTTACGTGGCGCTTTGTTCACTGCAGAACATGGAACAATGTTTGGGTTGTGGATTAACCCCACTCCTGACCCCCCATTGGCGCTACTCCCTTCCACCCCCCATTGCTCTCCTCCAGTTCTCTTCCAGGCTTGGCGGGGGCCTTCAGCCCACATAAGGGGGGGGAGGTATTTGTCACGGCGATGGTTTGGCTATCGGGGATAAAAGGGAGCTGTGCTGAAAAAGAGGACGGAGGAAAGTCTGACGCGGGTCACATGGGCACTGAGGTGCGGCGTGAGAGGCGAGAGGTTTTTTTTAGCTGCAAGGTGATGCTGACGGTTGTGACTCGTCTGCCGAGTCACGCACCATCTCGGCATGCGAGTGTGTGTTTGAGTGGGAGTGATCGTTGAAACGGTTCATGTCAACGCAACACGAGATCCAAGGAGGCGGGACATCTACGGCTGACAAGTCAAGCTTTAGAAAAGGACATTTTGAGAAGAATTCACATCCTGGTCAACGCCGACACAGCATTACTTGAATAGTACGTGTGAGTCAGCGGTTGCCTTCAGGGAGCACAACCATGTTTTCAGACGAGGCTCGGCGCGACACGGTGAACTTCTCATTATGATTATTCCTCCTGTAAATCTAAATGTCAAAGTAAAGTAGCGCTGCAGTCGGGGGAGGACATTTACAGATTTTTTAGGGGGCGATTTTTGCCCCCACTGCCTGAAACCCAGGGGCATTTCAAAAGAAACTCGGAGCACTTTTTGAAACTTGTGAAATAACATTTAAATAATAATTATACATATTTAGGCTTACGGTATATGAGCAAAATATTTGTTTTTAACAAAAATAAAATCAGACAATCATTCATTTTATTTTTCATTTTAATATAGACTTCTAAATGTAATATTGGTTTCTTTCTATTCCACTTGTTTTGCTTTGACTCTCTGTGGATCACTTTGTAAACATTGTTTTTAAAGGTGCTATATAAATAAAGTTATTATTATTCAATTGTATTCTTATTTATTTGTGGTTATTTATTATAAAATAATGTAAACGACTAATAACAATTATAACTTATTTTATTCTTGTTATATAATTTAAAATTATATTTTTGTGTACCTACAGGCAAAGCAGATGGGACAGACAAAAAGAACAAAGACAAAACGCTATTAAATTATCGAAAATTATGGGGGCATTTCCTGCCCCTCTCCGCGTGATATCAGGTGTACAACTATATTTCTTCGGGGCAGTTTTGCCCTTTGCCCTCGTGTATTTCCGACGCTGGCTGCAGCCGAGAAATACCACATTCCACCGGTTGAAAAGATGCTGCAGCCTCACTTAATCACTATAACAAAATTCTATGGCGAGGGTAAGTCACTGGTGGGAAATTATCTGTTTGTCTATTTAAATCAATAAAGTTACCTCAAACTTATGATGCGAGAACTTAAATTACAGTTCCAGGCCTTCTTTATGGTGTCAAAGTGTTCTCTGTACAACAAGACACCGGCCACAGTAATACAAAGGGCTGAAATGTGTTTGTAGTAAAAACAAAATGTCATTAAAAGAAAACACCATTCACTTGCTCACTTATTTGCAAAACTGCATGAACATTGAGAACGCTGCAGCTCTGAATGTCCCTTCAGAGGACCAGGGAGACCAGTTGGGTGGGACTGGGACACACAGGACTTTGATTGTGTCGCCCCACTCTGGGTTGAGGAGTTGTGTGTGAGGGGGGGGGGGGGGGGAATATGCCTTCAAATCCTTCTACTCAATGCTCCCTTCAGGGTCCACTCAACTTTCCTCAATGTCACAAACGGCATCACAATGTTAGCTATTACTCGACCAACCCAGCTCACCTCATACCCAATTACATGTGAGGGACATTAGACGCAGGAAGTGAAAGCGAGATTGAAAGCACGTTTAAAGAGAACCTTTAGGAAGATATTTTAAAAAAACAGGGATTTTTTTTCTTCTCTGTGAAATGTAAAAAGACACATTGCAAACACCGGGTGAACAAGTAAAGCTTCAGTGGATCAAACACGGTCATGCATGGATCAGGATGCCTCAAGGTCACCAGATAGCCCTTCCAACAACCGGGGCCTTTCGGGGTCCGGGGTGGTGGTTTCCGATTTTACACGATAACCAACCCAAGTAGCCCACAGAAATACCTTTCTATACCATGTATAAACCTACCAGGGTTTTAGTGACAACCCCCTACAGCTTCTGTGAGATCAGAAACAAAGAGCCCCCGTGTTGACCGCATTTCCAGGGCCCTCCACTGGTCTCCAATATCCTGCCTGCTACAGTTTCCACGGGGCTGAGGGCAGCGTCCAGCCAGCGGCCCAACTGGGCGCTACAGCCAGATGCCCCGGACTTGACGTCTCGACGCCGGTATTGGATCAGTGAGATTTAAATAGACTCTTATTTCGCACAGAAGCTCATTTAGAGTTTACCCGATAAACACGTCTACGGTATCCACGGATCGTCCAGATTTCCTTGCCGCCTCAGAATTGCACACATCGACACGGTGGAACGTCATCGCAGAAACTACAGAAACCACATCACATGACATTTAGCGGACGCTTTCATCCAGAGCGACTTACAATAAGTGAATTTAACCATGAGTACAAACTGAGAACTATAAGAATCAAGAAAGTAACATTTATTAAAGAAAGCCCAAATCCAAAAATACCATAAGTAATACTATAAGTAATACCATGAGTAATATCATGAGTAATACCATGAGTAAGTGCCATTCAAGTACAACTGAAGTGCCAATCCGTTTTTTTTCAAGGTATAATTGAAAAATATGTGTTTTTAGTTTCCGGTGGAAGATGTAGAGACTTCCTGCTGTCAGTGGGGAGCTCGTTCCACCAATGAGGAACCAGGACACCAAACAGTCTGGATTTTGTAGAATGAGTTGAAGCAGATGCTGCAGCCACTGGTAACCAGTGGCCAGAGTGGAGGAGCGAAGTAGTGTTGGTGAAATCCCTCCAAGGTCAAGGTACTACTCGTGTTACTGGGAGTTTGAAGGGAATGGCGTCATCGCGGGTATTACCACGAGACCTCCGTCTTCACCCAATTACTGCAGGTACCGGATTAGCATCACTGACAATCGCTGCCATTATTTGAATTCACTGGACGTCCCCAGCTAATTATAATAATCCCATGGAAACAGGACGTTGGCTTCAAGCTCATTGAAATTAGTGGCGTGTAACCCGAGTGTGATTTTCCTTCTCGACTGAGCGGCATAAGATTTGGCACGGTGCGCGCTTGTGAAGTGCACCATGCTCAGCGCAGTATCCAGGCAACAGACGGTGAATTTGAGTAAATACGAGAAGGACGATAAGAAGTAGATTCATCTTCATGCCGTCGTTACAAGAGGGGGAGGCCTGTGTGCCGGCCAAAAAATAACAAAACGCATCGAAACGTTCAATCGGGAGCTTCTCCGACATGCTGCGTCAACACCGGAGCCCAACGCGGGTTAATGAGCGTGTTCACGCCGGCTTCTGCTCTCACGAGTGTCGGGGCGCTCTTTGGGCCTGCGGCGTAATCACGCTGTAACATCTACACCAGACACAAATCAACATCGCTTCAATTACAAATTGGTTTCCATTAGACCGCCAACATAACGGCCGACTGGCGTTCCCAAAATACAAACGCAGTGGCAAGTTATCTGTGGGTTTATGTGCAGAAGTTAACACTAAATAAATGAAAAAATATCCACATACAAATGGGATTCAAATTGACTAACAGCATTATTTAAAAGCCAAATTGTATCATAAATGTTGGATCTGCTCAAGTCTGGGTTCATACACCATTTGAACAATGGATTTCCTGGACTTTTCCAGGACTTTAAACCAAATTTCCATGACCAAACATTTTGTGAAATCATGGTGTATACATGAAAAAGTGAGAACATTTAGTATTTAAACTAACAATGAGAATTCCAAAACATAGAGTACATACCATGTACATTTACATATGAATATAACGCATTTCCATGACTTTTCCAGGCCTGGAAATAGAAAATAAAAAATGCCATGACTTCCAGGTTTTCCATAACCGTACGAACCCTGACAAATATCGAGTCACATTAATCAAACTGCTTTTCAGACAGGATTGTGATTCATGCATTTTAGACATGAATTTTAATTGCGCAGGTGAATCAAGTCTGAATTAGTTTACTGTATCCTTGCATGCATGTACTCTATATGGAATACAGAACCACTACCATAGCATACAAAGATGAGTTGGCCAACTAAACGCGAGTATTCGCACGTGTGTTCTGTTGGATTGATGCTGTTGGGAGGACACTAAGGATCAGAAAAAAAGCTTTAATGACTTAAATTAAATATGATCCCAGACTAGGGACTCAAATTCCTGAGTGGGAGGTAAAATAATCTAAGTTCCTTGACAGTTTCCCAAGGCTAAGCCCCACTGTCACCCCTGGGAACATGAGTGTTTGTCAGTCCAAGTTAGCACTGAGCTCCCCATTAGCAAAAGGAAGGATGGAGCCGGGCTGTTGTTACCCAAAGCACAGAAATCCTGCCATTGTGTTTCCCCCCCAGGGGTTCAGGGATTTTAAGAAGGAATTCCAGGGCCGATAAAGTATCATCGGAGAGAACAAAATAACAGACTGCACTGTCACATTCTTTGGAGGTTGCAGTCGGGGTGAGTTCATGTGGATCAGTGTCACTAACATGGTCTCAATCCCAAATAAACATTGGCGAATTCTGTTCTTGACCTAATATTAATATACAACATCTATAATGTGGAGTTAATTCAGCTTTTGTTAATGTTTACATTTTTCACTGGGGTAAAAATCTAAATATATTAGTATTTATGGAAGACAAAGACAGAGTATTGAATTGTCATTTTGGTTTATAGTAACAAAATTGTTCATGGACCAATCGATTGATCACTGAACCGTCTAAGCACGATGCTGTACAAACAATACAGTAAATGTACAGTAATTTATAAAATAAACAACTTCTCCGCATTAAGACACTGCCAGGTTGCTATGAATCCCTGAACCAGATGGAAAAACCCCAATATAGGGTAGAGACACTACTCTCCTCTGATAGCGGATGAGGTGCAGTAAAGAAGCAATGTACTAGCAGAAAGGTAGATGAAAAGCAAGTGTAAGAGAGCTGAAGTCAACCAAAGTCAAAGTGTTGCTTCACAGCTTGGCCTTGCATAGTCAGATCTTTCTCCACAGCGCCGTGAAGAAAGCCTTCGAAAAGTCTTCTAAAGGTCTTCTAAAAGTCTAGTAAAAGTCTTGTAAAAGCCTTCTAAAAGTCTTACTCCACACATTACCATTATGGAAAAGGGAGAAAAAAACCTCTGGCTTGTTTGTATTTCTTTAAATCAATCACACGTGTCTTAGGTGGCAGTAAACAAAGGAGGCAGTGATAGAGGAGGACGGAGAAGAACTACCAACGGCGAGCTTCTACCCTCAGTCTACATCCAGTGAATCGACTGAGCGGACAGAAAACACGACGTACCGCCTCTCAGAAGAGTCAACGATACGACACAGAACCTGAGGGTTGCATTCTGTAATGTTGTGACACATGTGAGTAGAGCAGGGTCCAAAGACCAAATAACAGCATTGAGGGACTGTGAACTAAACCCTTTAAAATGCTCAAATGCGTTAACGTGCAATTCTTCCTTCGAAGCCGATTTCAAGAGTTCATCGGCACATAGCCTACAGACGCTAATAGTCTTGGTATATTCGACCAGGTTCCATCACCTGAGGAACAAACGTTAGCTGGATCTGCTGTACATTGCAGCCCGATTTGGTTTTCGGGGTGCAGCATTTAGTCCGATTTGGGCTGAGCTCTCAGATAAGTTCAGGGTCCTGTGCATGTTGGACCAGTTCTGGTGGTCTACTGTATCTCGAGCCCGGCTCCGAGGCAAGCTGAATTTACTCCCGTTTGCTGAATGACAACGAAGAAGTTAAATGTATGAATAAATACAATAACAGAAAATTCACAGAAAAACCCAGTTTAAAAAATAATGATTATGAAACTGAACGACATCCTTGAGATAAGGCTTTCAAAAGTTCTCGCCCTTTAAAAAGTTCAACGAATACAAAATCAGGAGGGAAAACACAATCATAACAAATACTGAAGCTCCAAAGTCTCAGAACCACAACTCGGCCCACATGAGGACCAACAAAAACAACAACATGGGAACTGCAGTAAAGTTGCCTACTGGGTCCACGAATGTTTGATCCCATTTTCTCTAAATCTATGTACAGTACATAATTAATAACTGCTTATTTACTCGTGATACATTGGAGACGTAATACTTCGAGAATGCCAACATTACAGGCAACCTATAACAATAAAAAAAGGTCAAAGTTACAGCGCCAATGTATTAAATGCGGCTCAAACGCCCTTTCAGACCAAGTACGGCGTGCGTACTGGTAGATGGAGAGGTGCCAGTTTGCCCCCTGGGCCCTGCCGAGATGTCCTTGAGCAAAGCATTGAACTCCTAAACTGCTCCAGGGACTATGTCTGACCTTGCGCTGTGACCCCTCTGGAGTACCTGTAAGTGAAGAATACATTTCACCTCAATGTGTAAAATTGCCTCTTCTGAATGACCGTGTGTTGATCCCCTTGAGTCGATTGACAAACAAAGCATCTAAGATAAGTTCCCTGTACTCTTCACCGATTTCAAAGTTGGACCCGGGCCACTCGTGGTCACCCCCGAAAGGAGGGATGTGCAGCTGGCTACATTTGTCAGGATTAGAGTTTATCCTGTGCTAGCAGCGACCCGATGGGATTACAGCACTCGAGAGACCAGTAGTGGAAGCTAAGCCATTCCTATGCAGGTATTTAGTGGACACTCTTAACTAGAGACAGGGTTCTTACACATGTTGACCAATGGATTTCCATGACCAAACTGAAATCTCGGTATAAACATGAACAATTTAGAAAATCTTGCGTATTGAGAGCGGACGCCGGCTTATATTTTGAGCGTCTTTCTTTAAAAAAAATATTAATTATTTCAAACGCGGCGTAAATGAACATTTGATAACAAATTTCCATGACTTTCAAAACTTTTATGATTTAAGTTTTTTTCCATGAATTTTCCAGGCCTAGAAATGACTATTTTAAAATTCCATGACTTTTCCAGGTTTTCCATGACCGTACGAACCCTGTAGAGAGACCTGCAGTCACTGAACCGTTCCGAGTTTTGATCTCGCATGCTGGATAACAGCCACCACACTGGATCAAATCAATCTGCTGGTGAAGCTGTGAGTCTTGAATGGGCTATGGTGCATCCAACAAAACCCAAAATAGAAAAAAGCAACAAGAAAGATTTTCTTTTAGACTGCATACCAGGACTGAATTCGGCCAGTTGTCTCCTTATCACTGATCTGAAATGCTTTCACGCAGTGTGTATATCAATACTTCAATGATAATTGCTGAATGCCCTGAATTGCAGGGGCTGGTGGTAGCCACTGGTTACCGGTGGCTGCTCGCATCCGCTTCAAAACACTGGTCCTGGCGTACCGTGCGTTTCAGACGGGGGGGGCCCCGCTCATATCCGGGATATGGTCACACACGCGGCCCCCGCTCTGCTCGCTGCATCGGCCAGACTACTGCACAAAGCTAATCACACTGCAATCGGCTTCTCAATTGTTTTGTCAGTGGTGGTCCTGAGTGGTGGAACAGGCTCCCGACTGACACAAGGACAGCACAAACTTCATCTTCAGCAGAAAACCACCTTTTTTCACACAGATGACTTAAAAAACACACAAATTAGCACTTAGCACTGGCACTTAGATAGCACTTACTTAGTAGATTTTTTTTATAGTGGAACTATTTGAAATGTTACTTCCTGTTTTCTTGTTGTTCTTAGTTTGTTTGAAATGCACTTATTGTGTATTCTGATGAAAAATTAACTATCTTGTAATGTAATGGTGGTCTAGGCCCGACGGATCCTGTGGAGACCTCCGCCTGCCGCAGTCGGGGAGAACAGGACTCCTACTGTACAAGCCAAACAAATGCCATTTAACGGATGCTTTTATCCGCTTCACGACAGTGACCGCTTGTATTTTCTGCATGACCGGGCCAAGCGGAAAGCTGAACCCGTCACCCTAGCAGTGGCAGGCGGTGGCCGCTGAGCGACACACAATTCACAACTGTAAACATGGTTATAATTTATTATTTATTGGCCTACGTTTATGAATGCAAGACTTGCAATCAACGTTACGGTACTAATCTGAGTTCAGGCTGCTCTTGTCATAGTCGGTCTCCACGTGTTCAGGGGGACCGGTGACCGTCAGGCAGTCACACACGGCCCCTTCCCTTCGCTTTCAAAGTTAAATATGAGAGGCTCTCGTAACCTGCTGACAGGGCGGAGTCACCAGAGAAGTTCAAAATAAGAGTTTTTTTCAATTTTAATCAGCTCAGGCACCGAAATGTGCGTTGCTTTTCGGTCCGGCCGGCCATATTAAAAAAATATTTAAAAACCGGTGCTGCATTGGCAGCAGGTGGAGCCATTTATGGACGGGGTCATGGTGTTTTAATTATTCTTTTACAGATCACCCAATTCTACTTCTGTTCTGCTCACTTGTATTATAAAACGTAACGCGTATCCTTATCACATAACATATCTTCCTTGCACCAGGTATAGAGAAGGCTTTCATGTTGCGACATTACAGTAAAACGAGGGTTAGGGGAGGGATGAACTTTGTGTCTCTAGTCCCCTACGCGGTGCACATGTTCCCGCAGTGAGCGATACAGACAGAATGATTCAGCAGACAGGTTGACTACGTAACATCTGCTGAACTGTACGAGTCTTTTAGATGTCATGCTCACTCGTGCAGATGGAGAACTGGAAAAGTTCAAAAGGTGCATCTGCTGTCAAGACCACAAGTTTCACTCTGCGGACTCATTCCTAGAAAATATATCCACTATGTGATGAATCTCTTTTATACCAAGTATTCCACAACACAAACCAGGCTGTGATAATCTGCATCGTCCTGATGGCTTAACCTGTTCTAGCTGTGTTTATTCTTCTGAGTAAATAAAGATTACTCGGCTTGATTCTGTCTCCGGAGCTAACTAGTATATTAGTGCTGTGTAGTTTTAATTCTTATGCCGTGCAAAGATGCACCCTTGTGGCACGGCGGCTTTTAAATCTGAAGATCAAGCATGAAAAGAAACGTGAGAAAAAAAGAAAGAAAGCAGACGCTTATTCTCATGCAAATAACACCTAATAGTTTTAGCTGAATACTAACACGGAGGAGACGGGAATGGAATTAGAGGGGGCATAGAGGCATCGTATCAATCCACAATCAGGTTATTAGATCTTAAAGCAAAATGTATTGGATTATTAAATACTTTTTTCCAATAAACTTTTTAAAAAGACCACTTTTTCTTCTTTTAAACAAACTGAATTATGGAACAGACTCCTGTAGACTGCAGCAGACTACAGACCCTCTGAAATGAGGGAAACACAGGAGTGACAGCGCTGCTGCATCATGCAGCTCTCTCCAGACGAACGTCCGTCAGCTGAGAGACAATTGTGTCACTTTCCAGAGTCTGGTGACAGCATGCATTGTTGTGGGGGGACCAGCTGGGGAGCTCTGCGAGTCAGTGTGTGTGTGTGTGTGTGTGTGTGTGTGTGTCTGAATGGGATGGGGATTAAGGGGCTCAGGAATGCCAGAGTGCGTGTGCATAGAATCATGCGTGTGTGTGTGTGTGTCGTGTGTGACAATGAAAGGCATCCCACTCGGTCCTAAAAGCCTCCATTCATGGCGGACGCGAGTCCTCCGGCTCTCTGCCGTGCAAAAGAACTCCGATGTTATCTCGCATGCAGACTAACAAACTTGAAACATGAAGAATATATGATTTAAATATCTTTCTGAAAAAAATCTCAATATTGCGCAGACAAAGCAAGACAAAATCAAAAATCATGCACCTTGATTCTGACGCCCAACAACATAGCAAGGCAACATTTTCAATGCACAACTTTAGCTTATTACTCTGAGGGGATCTGTGTTTGCCTCCAGTCTTTCATTTGTTTTGCCTCCAACCAACACGATGATGTAACCAGGACAACCGCTGTAAAAAGGTCTATTTGAGTCAGTCAGCCCGCCATCCAGTGCAGGTTGCACTTGCTCCCTCGATAGTCAGAAGGAGTCCAGCTCCCCAGTGCCCCAACTCCGAAAACTAGGAAACCAGCTCAACCTGCATGACCCAATTAGAAAATATCCCCCCGGTGGATCCGTCTCCGTTCCATCCGTCCAAGAGTCCCATATGCCAGCTAAGAAAAGCTCCAAATGCTGAAAGATACAGAAATTGAAGTGCGAGTAGCACCCTACGCAATATGCTTTTAGGATTTCTTTTACCGGGATAAAAGTATCACACATACACCAGAAATCTAAGTTGGGTATTGAATATGTTCAGCAGATGTTGCAGATGGGGACGGCACACTATTTACTGGAAGATATTGGCTGGACGACTGAAGAAGAGTGTTTCACATATGAACATGATTTCAAATTAGTCGAAGAACTTAAACCAGGAAGCTTTAGGTCAAAAGCAAATCCATGAATCGGAGTTGAGTGGGAGGCACACCCAGTGGCCCGCATTGCCTTTGAATAAGGGCGATCAATAGCGTGATGGCAGATTATAGGGGAGAGGAGGCCCAGCCTGTAATTATGGCAAAAAATTAGACAACAGGCTCGTGACGAGACGGTTTGAAAGGGTGAGATGAGAAGATGGCGGTCATGTTGACTCCAGAGAGCGGGTTTGAGGTCAGGGTAGGAAATGTATATGTTTTTTAGGGGGCAATTTTTGCCCCCACTGACTAAAATCCAGGGGCGCTTTTGTAAAACTTGTGAAATAACATGGTAAAATCGTAATAAGACTATTAGGCAGCAGTCTACAGATTAAAAGTGTTTTCATAAATCAGACCATCAAATTAAATTGTATTCTTATTTTTTGGGGGTTATTTATTGTATTTTTTAACATAACCATCAACAAATAACTTATTTCTTTATTTTTTATAATAATTTATAATTATATTTATTGATTTTTGTTGTGTACCTACCTAGCACAGGCACTATAGACAAAACACAACGAACAAAACAAAAACCCTATTAAATTATCATAATTATAAGAGGAAATTATGGGGGCATTTTTTGCACCTCTCCTAGTGATATTGGGGGCAAAATGATATTTCGTCGAGGCAGTTTTGCCCTCGTGTATTTCTGACACCGTTTCAGGTATAGTTGCTTTCACCCTGTTTCTTCTCCATAATGCATGTTAGGATGCATTTGATTCAGTTTAAAGCAGATAAAGGAGAACACTTCTACAGAGGTCCGAGCATCTGTTTCCAGGTCGTCTTTGGTTTTTGGCTGCTGAAAAAAGGAGAGCAGATCCATCAAATAAAACTTAGTTAGTTAGTTTCTAAATTAGTTTAAAGGAACATTATTAACTGAAAACAACTCCAGGGCTTTTCGGACATGCAGTAGCACAGCAAATTGCCAAATGATTACATCATGAATTCTACTTCAAGAGGGCCTTGCGGTGGAAACGTGTTCATTGAAGCAGCTCCGGTTAGTACGGAAACCAAAAGAAAGGAAGGTTCCTCGGCTCATTAGCTCTAATTTTCCGCTCGAGTGTCTCTCCACTCTACGAGGAGTACATTTTATTTTCTTAGATTCAGGGTGTGCAAAGAGAGCCTGACCTCGAGCTTACCAAACATCCTGTTGGAAGCCTCGCCCACAGCAAAAGTACGACAGACTAAAAAAAGCAAAATTCAGACAAAAAAGAAAGAAAGAACAGAAAGTTACGGATAGTGAGGCACATGTACATTTATATTGCAATCTTGTGCTTTTTACCTTCGCATTGAAAATGCGGAAGGTTATGTTTTGATCGCCGTGTATTTATTTATTTATTTGTATGCGTGTTCCTCGCATAACTCAAAAAGTATTAAACCGAATCGCATAAAATTTGGTGAGATGATTGGTTATTATCCGGGGACCATTTGATTAGATTTTGGGATCGATCGGGTCAAAGGTCAAGGTCATGAAAAGGTCAACATCTTCTTTTTACCATAGCGCGGTCAATTTATATCCAATTAACATGCAACTAATGCCAAAATGTTCATAACTCAATGCCCAATCTTGTGATATGCGAAGGTATGCGCTCTACCGAGTGCCCATTCTAGTTCTACTATTGTTATGACAGTCTTTTTGGATTGAGGGATTCTGATCATGCTTGACATTTACTTTTTAGCCCCTGACCGCCCGGCAACATGCTGTCAACATGTGTCAGTTGTCTTTCTCTTCAGCGGAAGCATTAGCTGCACATGGCTAGTGTGGCAAGTCACAACAATTGCTAACAGCTTTCCTGCAGAGAGTGGCTGTGCAGCTCTGGCACACAGCCGGCTGTACCTCCTTCACTGTGGTGCTTATTGTGTGTGTGTGTGTGTCGCACTGCAGTTCGAGTGCCAGGCTGCCTTGCTCTCTCTTCCTTGAAAGCTAAGCTTTAATATTTAGGGTGGCACTATGTACACTAAAAAAAATGCATCATGTGACACAAGAATATAGAAAGCCATGCCAGTAAGTCTTAAAATAACAGATCAGTCATTTAAATAAAGGCCTGTTGTAGGAAACCCATCAAGTACTCAACCGGACCAACAACACGAGCGCGTTGCCTGTGATGAGTTGTCCTCAACCGAACTGGATGGAGATACTTTCGTTCTGCCTTATCTGAATATATTTGATTGAAAAATTAACTACCTGCAAATGTTACTAGATAAGTGGACTCATGCTAGTGAGTTTTTCTAGTGAGAGTGTGCTCACCTGTGTGCGCGGATATGTCAGCGCGTAACACGGCAGAGCGATGCGCGTTATGGGAGCGGCGGCGCTGGGCTTAGCCCAGAGGAGTGAAGCAGCGAAATTTGTAGACATAGAAACACTCTGACAGCAGCTTGCTGTTACCTGCGCCTGCTGCCAGTCTGACTCCGCTGTCTTGGGTGAATGACGTCACGTGCGACCTGGAGGTGTTATCCACTTGTGTGCCAAATCTTTTTTCTTTTTTTTATTAATATTCGGGGCTAATTAAAAAACATCCGGGGCTTTAGCTTCTATCCTCTAGCTTCTAGCTCCTCTAGCTTCTATTCTCTAGCTTCTATCCTCTAGCTTCTAGCTCCTCTAGCTTTTAGCTGCTCTGGTCTCTAGCTTCTATCCTCTAGCTTCTAGCTCCTCTAGCTTTTAGCTGCTCTGGTCTGTAGCTTCTATCCTCTAGCTTCTAGCTCCTCTAGCTTTTAGCTGCTCTAGTCTCTAGCTTCTATCCTCTAGCTTCTAGCTTCTCTAGCTTTTAGCTGCTCTGGTCTCTAGCTTCTATCCTCTAGCTTTAGCTGCTCTAGTCTCTAGCTTCTATCCTCTAGCTTCTAGCTCCTCTAGCTTTTAGCTGCTCTAGTCTCTAGCTTCTATCATCTAGCTTATATTCTCTAGCTTCTATCCTCTAGCTTCTAGCTGCTCTGGTCTCTAGCTTCTATCTCCTCTAGCTTTTAGCTGCTCTGGTCTCTAGCTTCTATCCTCTAGCTTTTAGCTGCTCTGGTCTCTAGCTTCTATCCTCTAGCTTTTAGCTGCTCTGGTCTCTAGCTTCTATCCTCTAGCTTTTAGCTGCTCTGGTCTCTAGCTTCTATCCTCTAGCTTCTAGCTCCTATAGCTCTAGCTGCTCTAACTTCTAGCTCTAGCTCCTCTGGTCTCTAGCTTCTAGCTTCTAGCTCCTCTGGTCTCTAGCTTCTAGCTTCGAGCTCCTCTAGCTTTTAGCTGCTCTGGTCTCTAGCTTCTATCCTCTAGCTGCTCTAGTCTCTAGCTTCTATCCTCTAGCTTTTAGCTGCTCTAGTCTCTAGCTTCTATCATCTAGCTTATATTCTCTAGCTTCTATCCTCTAGCTGCTCTGGTCTCTAGCTTCTATCCTCTAGCTTCGAGCTCCTCTAGCTTTTAGCTGCTCTGGTCTCTAGCTTCTATCCTCTAGCTTCTAGCTCCTCTAGCTTTTAGCTGCTCTGGTCTCTAGCTTCTATCCTCTAGCTTTTAGCTGCTCTGGTCTCTAGCTTCTAGCTCCTATAGCTCTAGCTACTCTAACTTCTAGCTCTAGGTTCTAGCTCTAGCTGGCCTAGCTCCTCTAGCTCCTAGCCGCTCTAGTCTCAAGCTCCTCTAGCTTTTAGCTGCTCTGGTCTCTAGCTTCTGTCCTCTAGCTCAGGGGTGCTCAATACGTCGATCGCGGCGACCTGCCAGTCGATCGCGGCGTTGTATGGTAGATCGCATGACATTAAAAAAATGTGGCCCGCCCCCCTGTCACTTTATCTATAGCGCCACATTACAGCAGCAGCACGTCATTTCTGTCTCTACGTGTCGCGTTAACAGTCCTCTGCCCGCCGTCTCGTGCGCTGCAGAGCTCCGACACCGGTTTGCGCGCATTGGGACGGAGCAAAAAAAAAGTCACTAGCACCCCCCCGTCAACAATCCTTCTCGGCTCGCGCGCGACTCTCACTAGCACCCCCGTCGGTCGATCGCCTTGACTTGGTCACATAATAAGTAGCTCGCATGCTGAAAAAGTGTGAGCACCCCTGCTCTAGCTTCTAGCTCCTCTAGCTTTTAGCTGCTCTGGTCTCTAGCTTCTATACTCTAGCTTTTAGCTGCTCTGGTCTCTAGCTTCTATCCTCTAGCTTCTAGCGCCTCTAGCTTTTAGCTGCTCTGGTCTCTAGCTTCTAGCTCCTCTAGCTGGCCTAGCTCCTCTAGCTCCTAGCTGCTCTAGTCTCTAGCTCCTCTAGCTTTTAGCTGCTCTAGTCTCTATCCTCTAGCTTCGAGCTCCTCTAGCTTTTAGCTGCTCTGGTCTCTAGCTTCTAGCTCCTCTGGCTTTTAGCTGCTCTTGTCTCTAGCTTCTATCCTCTAGCTTTTAGCTGCTCTAGTCTCTAGCTTCTATCCTCTAGCTTCTAGCTCCTATAGCTCTAGCTGCTCTAACTTCTAGCTCTAGGTTCTAGCTCTAGCTGGCCTAGCTCCTAGCCGCTCTAGTCTCAAGCTCCTCTAGCTTTTAGCTGCTCTAGACTCTAGCTTCTATCCTCTAGCTTCGAGCTCCTCTAGCTTTTAGCTGCTCTGGTCTCTAGCTTCTATCCTCTAGCTTCTAGCTCCTCTGGCTTTTAGCTGCTCTGGTCTCTAGCTTCTATCCTCTAGCTTTTAGCTGCTCTAGTCTCTAGCTTCTAGCTCCTATAGCTCTAGCTGCTCTAACTTCTAGCTCTAGGTTCTAGCTCTAGCTGGCCTAGCTCCTCTAGCTCCTCGCTGCTCTAGTCTCTAGCTTCCACCATCTAGCTTCTATTCTCTAGCTTCTATCCTCTAGCTTCTAGCTCCTCTAGCTTTTAGCTGCTCTGGTCTCTAGCTTCTATCCTCTAGCTTCGAGCTCCTCTAGCTTTTAGCTGCTCTGGTCTCTAGCTTCTATCCTCTAGCTTCTAGCTCCTCTAGCTTTTAGCTGCTCTGGTCTCTAGCTTCTATCCTCTAGCTTCTCTGGTCTCTAGCTTCTATCTTCTAGCTTTGAGCTCCTCTAGCTTTTAGCTGCTCTGGTCTCTAGCTTCTATCCTCTAGCTTCGAGCTCCTCTAGCTTTTAGCTGCTCTGGTCTCTAGCTTCTATCATCTAGCTTCTATTCTCTAGCTTCTATCCTCTAGCTTCTAGCTCCTCTAGCTGCTCTGGTCTCTAGCTTCTATCCTCTAGCTTCTAGCTCCTCTAGCTTTTAGCTGCTCTAGTCTCTAGCTTCTATCATCTAGCTTCTATCCTCTAGCTTTTAGCTGCTCTAGTCTCTAGCTTCTATCCTCTAGCTTCTAGCTCCTCTAGCTTCTAGCAGTAGCGGCGCTCTGACGTCTGCTTCCATGAGCATGGCTTGTTCATGCCTCTCCCATGCTTGACATGTTGAATGTTTTTCCACCACACATAGTAGCCAACAAGGTTAAAGTTACACTTCACTGGCATAGGAGATTATGCTGACCGCTTCCCTGAGCTACTGTTGCTCTGGCCACCGAACCTTTCAGTTAAGGTGCGTTCACTCGCAACGCGGAAAAAATAAAATTTTCTCCGCCAGTATGAGAGCGTATGGCTGCTTATATTTTGAGCGTCTTTCTTTTAAAATATATTAATTATTTCAAACTCAGCGTAAATGAAAATGCGAATATAACACATTTCTATGAATTTTCCTAAACTTTTGGGATTACATTGTTTTCATGACTTTTCCAGGCCTGGAAATAACCATTTTATAATTCCAGGTTTTCAATGACCGTATGAACCCCGAGCACACATCTTAATGTGTGTCTGGTTTGGCAGGTGTAGCTTTTTAAAAAATATCCACTTTCCTGTTCTTGGAAGTGAACAGCAGCCAACAAACCACCTGCTTCATCTGAAAGCTCCTCGATATGAAGGTTACTCAAGTCAACAGGACAGACGAAAAAACACCAGCATGGCTGATGATCGAGGACGTTGCGTTCAAGTTCAGAAAATATGAAAACTAAAACCGTGTTCATGTTTTGCCTAAAAGTCTCTGCCATTATGACATTGGATTTCCAGAAAAATATGGAATGACCTCAAGTGGATTCATGTTGCCTTGGTGAGAGGGGCGGTGGTGTAGGAGGTTTAATCTCCCATTTCTTTGGTAATCCACCACATGATCACCTCTCAACCCAAACGTGCGTGTGTTCATAAAGAGCCATCTGAACCCAGACTGGGAGGCGTTTGCTGACAAGTGCATTATTGTTGTTTACGAGGTGGGGTTTTGCTTGTATGCAGAGAGGCACTCCTAATCTGCCCAACTCATACACAAAAGCATCTGACCATATCTCACACACCGATGCGTCGGATAGCACTCATAAAATGTCAAAAAGGTAAAAGCTAGAATATGAAAATGTGGTTGTTTCATTTGGGGGGTTGAAATAATCAACATATAGATGTAATGGCAGGGCTTCTCTGAAACATCTAATCCCTTCCCATCTTTTCCCTGCTTCAGCAGGAGAGGACAGACGTCTTCTGCCGAGATTAAGGAGATCATAACCAGGATTAGTGATTAGCATCTTACTTTCAGGGATTTCTCATGTGCGTGAGTTAGTGAAGATGTGTGTGGCGCCGATTTGTGTTCGACTAAGAAGGAGCTTTAATCAATATGGTGAAAAAACGACGGCGTCCAATTTGTTGTTCTTTTTTGTACTTCTAATCGGCTACAGCTCAGCGGAACAGAACGCGGATGGTTGTGTTAAGACTTCTTCAATCCATGGTGCTTTGGAGGCTTTAATTTAAGCAACATCAGGGGAGGACATTTCTATATTTTTTAGGGGGCAATTTTTTTCCCCACTGACTGAAATCCAGAGTAATTTAAAAATAAATTGAGGGCACTTTTTTGAAACTTGTGAAATAACATTTAACCGTTGTTCAAAAATAATAAAAATACTTATTTAGGCTTACAGTATATGAGCAATTGTCACAAAAATGGCAATTAAGACTATTAGGCAGTATTTATTTAAAAAAATGTAAACCACTATTAACAATAACTTATTTCTTAGTTTTTTATAATTTTTAAATTATATTTATTGATTTTTTTTGTGTACAGTACAATACAGACAAAACAAAGAACACAAACAAAACACTATATTAAATTATAATTATTAGAGGAAATTATGGGGGTGTTTTTTGGCCCTCTTCTGGTGATATCGGGGGCAAAATTATATTTCTCAGGGGCAGTTTTGCCCTTTGCCCTCGTACATTTCCAACGCTGGGCAACATAGATACATGACAAGCCTCTACAACTGTGGCCAAAACAGCTTGGAGACTGTTGACCTTCATGGATAACTTGAGTAGTTTCCAGATTGTGAAAATATCTAAATGTAACACTTTGCAAAACATTTGCATGGCTCCGACTCATTATCCATTTTGTCTAAATTGCTTAATTATGGCATTATTTAACCACGACCATAAACACACACCGAAAGCAGACGTCATGAATTCAGCTCTGAATGCAGATGAATGAAAAGAAAGACTTGGGCTCCTGAAATGAATCATGTCCACGTTTCAACTCCATTCTTATCCTGTAATAACACACTTATCTGTGTACTCTGAACTCTTCACTCAAGAGGCACGGGGTTGAAAGGGGGTTGTGGTAGAACATCAAGGTCCAGTTCCTCAGAGCGCCCGGCTGAGTGGTAAAGGGGACAGCCTCAAACCAGACTAAACCCTTCTCTGACAGACATTTCCTTCTAAAATTACACTCTTCCTTGCATCTCATGCACTTTGAAAACAACCGACGAGACATCCCGGCACTTCACACATCAGTCGACACCGCGGCAAAGAAACACAATGCCCCCGAACTGGGAATGACATCATCGTGGATGACTTCAGAGGAGGCTACAGATCTTTCGAAAGAACACGGCGCCAGTTTCACAAAAAACAGCCGTGGGCCCAAAAAAAACAGAGGTGTGTGCTGCGCTGCATTTCTCAAATTCTGAAAGAAGAGCCTTTAGCGGGGCCAATTCAGAGAATGAACACGGTATAGTGCCGGGTGTCACTCACGGGCCTGTTGTTGATGGATTTGCATCCTTACTGTGAGGTGAAATTGGCCGTGTGATCTTTTTCGTCAAGGGCCTATCAGGCTATCGTGGCTCTCTTTGAAAATCAGAGAGGAGACAACGGTTCTCCCATGAGTATCCATCCAAAGTGACTGCAGCAAAAACAAACAAAAAAATGTACTTCAAAAAGCACTGGAGTATCAAAACCAGTATCAAAAGCAGCTACAAGCTTTTATCTATTAAAGTGAGGTTTAAATGTCGACTCCACTTTCATCGCAAACCTACGAGCAGTTTCAAGGATGTCAATTATCGGGTGCCCAATTTGAAGCAATTCCATATTTCAAAGGATTTAAACAAATTAATAATATGTTTGCAGAGAGTACATTATTTCCTACAATGGAAAAAGTATTTTTACCTTCGCATTGAAAATGCAGAAGGTTTTGTTTACCGTGTATTTATTTATTTGTATGCGTGTTCCTCGCATAACTCAAAAAGTATTAAACCGAATCACATGAAATTTGGTGGGATGATTAGTTATTATCCGGGGACCATTTAATTAGATTTTGTGATCGATCGGGTCAAAGGTCAAGGTCATGAAAACGTCATAATCTTCTTTTTACCATAGCTGTCAATTTCTATCCAATTGGCATGCAACTAATGGCAACATTTTCATAATTCAATGCCCAATCTTGTGACATGCGAAGGTATGCGCTCTACCGAGTGCCCATTCTAGTTGGAACTGTTTTGTTTCACACAATGTTTAAACAGAAAATAAATGAGCCCAATCACACAACCATGATCTCGTGTTATATTATTGGCACAATTGCTATTCAAATACACAGTTTTCCAAACCAACCTTCCATGCATCTTCCACCGAACGAAGCTCATGGAAGCGTGGGGGACACGACAAATTGTCCTTGCGATGCGTGGGGATGACCATCATCAGTGTGAAAGGCTCTTTGGGTTCTTGGCGCCTCTCACCTCTCCTGCCCATTTGCTTGGCCCGTTTTGTCGTTTCCTGGCACATTAACTCAAAGTTTCCGTAGCAAACCTGAAGAGCTGTCGTCAAGTCGAAGCCCGTCTGGCACTTTGACCTCATAAACTGCGTCTCATTCCAGTTTAATTCGGTCGGTGGGTCTAATTGTACTTTTTGCAATTATGCATGTTGATTTATTAAAACCGGTTTGTTTAGCAAAATCGTCTAGTGTCTACTGGACGTCTTCCATTACCCCTTTCCACAAGACTTACTCTGGGATATGAGGATGTAAAGAATAAAAACACACAACCGCGATGTATGTGCAGACTCCTATACACAAATACAACACATACCAAACATGAAATCCGTCGTCTGTCCTGTGAAACACTGAATGAGGATTAAACCTCGAGTGACATGGATCAGTCTGGTGATTTGTCTGTCGAGTGCAATGACATCACTGGAGTGATATGAGCCATTGACATGCAGATGATATCACCTTCTCTTTCAGGCGCGTCACAATGGAACTTTCTGTTATTCAGAGCCCCCTAAAACATGCCATGACTTGGACAGAAGAAGGGGTGGGGGGGGGGGCAGGGTGACAGAAAGAGAAACACTCAAGACAAAGACACAAAAAGAGAAGAGACTCTAAACTAGTTCAGACTAGCGCTGGACGAAAAGAAAAAAGAACGATATCTTGCCAATCAAGCACGAATAAATCGAGCGTCAACAAGATGATCGTAAAAACATTCATTTCGAAATGTGTCCCTTTTCCAGCATGGAGCACAGGGTTCTTACACGTTTTGACCAATGGATTTCCAGGACTTTAAACCAAATTTCCATGACCAAACGGAAATCTCGGTATAAACACGAACAATTTAGAACATGTTGCGTATTGAGAGCGGACGCCGGCTTATATTTTGAGCGTCTTTCTTTAAAAAAAACATATTAATTATTTTAAACTCCGCGTAAATGAACATGTGATGATAACAAATATTCCGTGACTTTTCCAAAACTGTTATGATTTATGTTTTTTTCCATGACTTTTTCAGGCCTGGAAATGACAGTTTTAAAATTCCATGACTTTTCCAGGTTTTCCATGACCGTACGAACCCCGACAGCACCAAGCTTTAAACTTGAACCGACTGTAAAAACGACTGGGCAAAATCCCACATTTAATATCGGATTTTTGTAGACATGCAGGCGCAAAAAAAAGAACACAATGACATAACGGAGCAGCTTGAATTTAAGCGGAGGACCTAGCACATGTTGCAGACCCCAGTGCAGAGTGCTTTCAGCATTACAATACAGTCTCTCAGTTTAACCGCTAGTCGATATAGTCTGGCTGACACCAAGGAAAACCAGAAACCAACAATACCCAAGCGAGTTAATCTCATTCTTGAGAAGATATCGCATTACACTCCACGTGACAAACTGGATTTGCTTTTCTTTGCATGTTTCAGGTTAAATGATTTAAGCGTTTCCGTTTGTTCTAGTGCAAAGTTCTCACGTCAATCCATCAGTTGAGTGTCTCTCCGACACGAATGGATTTAATCTCAACAAGGCGAGAGTTATTCTCTCGCAGTTTGAAGTTCTCTGGTTTTGAATTTGCAAACGGCAAAATAGTCCCCAACCACCACCGTTCAGAAGAAAGCCAACTCATCAAACCGGGCAGATGCTCCGTGACACACATCAATCAGCCTCATCATAGGGCCGGTCGGGCCCTTCTGAAGGTCACAGGAGCCTAAACGCCGTCGTTAGCAACTGCATCACTGAGGGGAAGCGGCAGGCGAGGAAGTAATGAGTGCAGGTGTGAACATCGAGGTGGGTCGCCATTTGCCGGAGTTCATCCCTCATGGTGACATGTGAGAGGAGGAAAGTGGACGATACGCATGGTAGGACATGTACATCTTTTTTCGGGGGCAATTTTTGCCTCCAGTGACTGAAATCCAGGGGCATTTAAAAAGAAATTGGGGGCACTTTTTGAAAATAATAAATATACTGATTTAGGCTTACAGTGTAAGAGCAATTGTCATATAAATGGCAATAATAAGACCAATAGGCAGTAGTCTACAGATTCAAAATGTTTAGATTTTTTAAACAGAAAACATCAATAATATTATATGTTATTCTTATTTCTTTGTTGTTCATTATTATTATTAAATTTTGTAAACAACTATTAACAATTATAACTTATATTCTTCTTTTTTTGTAATTTAAAAGTATATTTATTGATTTTTGTGTGTGTACAGTACAGGCAAAACAGATAGGACACACACAACAAAGTACAAAAACAAA
Organism: Pseudoliparis swirei; assembly: GCF_029220125.1. Classification (NCBI taxonomy): domain Eukaryota; kingdom Metazoa; phylum Chordata; class Actinopteri; order Perciformes; family Liparidae; genus Pseudoliparis; species Pseudoliparis swirei. The sequence goes on from NC_079406.1 coordinate 25,062,264, forward strand.
AGGCTATTAAATTATCATAATTATTAGAGGAAATTATGGGGGAATTTTGTGCCCCTCTCCTAGTGATATCAGGGGCAAAATTATACTTCTTAGGGGCAGTTTTGCCCTTTACCCTGGTGTATTTCTGATGCTGACGATACGAGTTACTTGCTTGAGAACAAAAGTGATCTCTCCCAGACATATATTTTCTTAAATCTTGGTTAGTTAGTCGCGAACCAAACGTGAAGCGAGATGAAGTCATCTATCCTTTCAGGAGCACTACAGTTATCTAGAACATCTCATCCAAAGTAATTCCAGTGAAAACAATTTTATGAGCGAAAGAACATGAACATAAGTACTTCTTTGTGATTGCATGGAAATAGATTGCTAGAAAACAACGTTGCAAACCATCCCATCTCTGCTCTATATCGCAACGGATGTGAAGAGTTTCTGAAGGTATACAACAAATGTCTGACAGTCATGGTGCTACGCTCACCTGCAGGGTGAAATCCAACGCTGGACTGTATATCAGTTCCTAATCCGGATGCAACTACGGTGGGACGGCCAGAACCCGTTGACAGAGGGCCATGAATCTGGTTTTCAACAGGAGACTTAACGGTGTGTGTGTGTGTGTGTTGTTAGCAAATCCACAGCAGAGTTCAAATTATTCTCACCTGCCATAACAAACCTTTAATAACTCTGAGTAACTGCTCCGAGTTATTAAAAGAAACATCATGCCAAATAAATGTAGTTCGAACAGGCCCTAAAAATGCCGCATGAAGTGATCCAGCATACCTCTGCAAGACCGGATGATGTCATCCGATTGTTTTCGTCTCCAGTACATGCAACGTGGGCAGCCATCGTTTAAGCGTGGCGCTCCTTCAGAAGGTCAGAAGACGAGGCTTTGCAAATCAATAACTCAATATTGCACTTATAGGTCTTTAAGTTACGATTACAAACTTTAAATGGCGAAAACGAGAAGAAAAAGACGGGGAAACTTTGGCTTATAACCACGGATGTACGGCTGACGGAGTTTTTTACCTTCGCATTGAAAATGCGGAAGGTTATGTTTTGATCGCTGTGTATTTATTTATTTGTATGCGTGTTACTCGCATAACTCAAAAAGTATTAAACAGAATCGCATGACATTTGGTGGGATGATTGGTTATTATCCGGGGACCATTTGTTTAGATTTTGGGATCGATCAGGTCAAAGGTCAAGGTCATGAAAAGGTCAAAATCTTCTTTTTGCCATAGCGCGGTCAATTTGTATCCAATTGGCATGCAACTAATGCCAACATGTTCATAATTCAATGCCCAGTCTTGTGATATGCGAAGGTATGCGCTCTACCGAGTGCCCGTTCTAGTTTTACATGTTTTTGCAGGAGACCCGTTGTTATGACCTCAAGCTCGAGTCTTGACCCTTTATGACACCGCATGTGGATACAAGCCGTCAGACACTGGCCGCTAGGACGCTCACTGCGGCTCCGAGTTGCTTTGTGCACTCAGGATCCCGTCACCTGACCCCGGTTCCCCGAGGTGAACGAAGATCCGTCACCAGGTGCGTACGGGAAATAAAATCAGTCCCCGTGGGGGGAAGGGTGACAAAAGAACCACGCAGGAGTGGCATCAGCTCACTCCCGCCTTTTGAGCTCTCAGTCCTGCGCTGCCTCAGAGATTCTAGGTCAGTCGTGGCTTTTTAAAGACTCGATACGGGCCTCCGAGGAGTTTGGTGCCGCTAAATAGGTCCGTGATGGCTCCTGACCCTCTTAAAGAGGATCTTTCATTGTCAATACTCATTTTAGATGTAATACAGTGTGATTAGTTTAAACACAATATGGAAACTAGACTAGAATCTAATCAAATGGTCCCCGGATAATAACCAATCATCCCACCAAATGTCATGCGATTCGGTTTTATACTTTTTGTGTTATGCGAGCAACACGCATACATACAAATAAATAAATGGCGATCAAAACATAACCTTCCACATTTTCAATGCAAAGGTCATTTTAAAAAAAAATAGACCGATCGTCTCAGCTCTACCGTCAATATTGTTTTCTCGGTTTTTCCCGGTTATGAGTGTAGGTCTCAATGTGTCAATGATTAAATGAGAGGGGGGCCTATAATCCTCCTGCACGCCCCTGCTACATCGAGTCATTCACTTTGTGCCACAGCGAGCTTCAGTAAGCGGCCAGCCGCCGGCGTTTGGAGGGCCGACGCGAGGAGGACCGCTCGCCGCAGGATGACAGTCAAAAGCGACGGGGGCAGGCGAATGTCGGCGAGACTCAAACATTCTCCAGGAACAAAAAAAACCTCGTTTGTGTGATTTATTGTTCGCCGGGCTCACGACGAGGCAACAATCCATTCCACATGATGCATTTCTTTGTTTTCGGGCCAAACGCACACACTAGTCGCCGCAGCTACTGTCCAACGGCCCGCCACCAAAAAACAACTGAAGGGCTGCTGCAACATTCAGGAGGGTCGAGAGAACTATGTGCAGAAGCATAGAAGTAACAGGAGACGTCAAGGATGAACAATTCTACTTTGAGGGTTTTACTGTCGTTTCGAACTCAGTATTAAAATTCAGGGACAAGTTATTAAAAGGAATGTGATATTGCAGAAGACTAAAAAAACATGTTTGAGATATTTCTGAGCAAGAAGCACACTTTAACCCAACAGAGGATCTTCAAAAAGGAAATACAGTGGAGAAGATTTTGCCGGAATATTAGTAAAATAATTGAGTCACCTTTCAACAGGTGACGAAGCAATAAATTCAAACGTGCAGTTCTTAGGAGGCACTGCAGAAGCCGGCTGCACACAAGTAACCAGGACCACGCGGTAGACAACAAAACAATGGCGCAAAAAACACAACAAAACAGAAGCAACGTGCTGGAGTTAAAACCAGTATTCTGACTCCGTGTGACTCACCTCTATCCATTTCTGCGCCTCCTGAAATGCGGAGTCAGCGGCCGACTCAGTCACAGGGTGATGCTGATGAGACTGTCCGATGTCTGCAACCGGACTTGCCATTGGCGAAGAAGCTCTGCTCTCCCAGGTATTAAAGCTTGTATCAAAAAATATATATATTCGTGTTAATTCCACCGAAATTCGACGTGAATTGCGTCGGTCAGCTTGTTGCGGCAGCGGCACCGGCGAGGCGAACGTACCAGTTGCTGCTCTCCGGTCTCGCTCCTGTTGGAGTCTGTGGGCAGACAACCAGCATCAAGTCAGCGTGAGTCACTCCTATGGCTTCCGGTGAGGCCTTTCAAAATAAGAGACTAAGAAAATACCGCACAATTAGCGGCATTCAGATATAATACAAGTAGTATTGAATGAATTGTTCCTGTAACAAGACACCCTCGCTGCCGCACCCTTTACAATGCCGTGTAATTTTGATAATGTTCTCGTTTTTCTAATGTAAAGTCAGGCCGTCTCACTGAAAGAATGACCGTTAGGTTAGTTAGCTTCCGGTGAGACCATTCAAAATAAAAGCCTGAGAAAGTATTTCACAATTGGGAGCATTTAAATATCTCTCACAATACACATGTAATGAATAAATGCGGTAACAAGTCACACTTTAAAATGCCTCGTTATTTCGATGTCAGCATTTTTCACCGTAGGTTACGTTTTACCATCTCACCATTAGCTCGGTTAGCTTAGTTTCTTGAGGTTAGATTTAACATCACCAGCGTTAGCTGAAAGTTATGGTTTTAAAACTCTGTTAACAAGTCAAGAACGATACGTTAGACTGCAAATTAATAACTTAGAGTAAGTAAGCGAACTTTGGGAGACTTCATAATTGAAAGGGCGGTGAAAACAAAAGTCCTTGACCGACTTGTGGCCTACCATTCAACCTGCAGGCTAAAGACCGACTAGCTCATTTCCCTTTTAAAATATTTATTATCTTTACATAGGAAATCATATTATTTAAAGTCGGTGTGTGTTTCTTAAAAATAAGCACATAACTTAACCTACCGCTGGTTTGAACACATTTCCAGATTATTCAAAGATTAATTGATCCACTTGAACTGTAACGCGCCATTGCAACTGTCAAGATAACCGCCGACCGCAACCGGAAGTGAACGTACGTGTTTTGGCGGTAGGAAATAAGACGGGCAGGTAACCGGAAATTGCACTGTAAATTCGTAACTAATTTTTAATAAGAAATAATAAACACTGGAAAAATACTATGAACATGTATTAATATTAATCAGTTTGAACTGTAGGCATTTAGAAGAAGTTAAAACTCCGACATTTTAATTGTTTTTATTTACAACTCCACTCCTGCGGCCATTTTTGTAGTTTCTTATTAATCTAGCTGTAGCCGGTCAACTTGATGCAGCTGGACTGACAGGGACTTGCACACTGCAGCATGATCCGCTCCAATGGCCAAAAATACACAGCGCGACTCCACCGGCAGCCAATGAGGGCAGCGACACGCTGGGGACCCACACCCATTTAACCTATATGGGGCAATTGAGAGAGAAAGAAGTTCACTGATTTGGGTCAAATGCACCAACAAAACTGACTCATTGATCATTATGAGGCAATTAAAAAATAAATCCTATATAGATAATGTAATTATCTTTCTTAATGAATATATTCTTATCTCTTTTTCTATGATTTTTGAAGTAAAAAGTTAGATAAACTACTTTCACGGGTTTCTAAAAGGCCAATATATAAAACAAGTTCAATAGGCACTAGGCATTTTTTCTAATGTCCCCCTTTTATTCCGTTTTTAAGACAGCCCCAAACCTCATGTTAATTTCGAAAATTCCTTTTAATGGTAAACTCAAATTAAATTTCCTGAGTAAAATATTAGTTAATGTTGTCACTGTTTTGGGGGACATAAGGGAGCTTGCACTTTGATGCCCATGAAACATTTATTTAAAATATGTAACCTGCAATTTAAATGTGATATCTCCTCAGATATACTGAGTCAAGTGGCCTTAAGTATACATATTAATGCATTTAAAGCGTTATATAAATGCCCTCGGTTGTCTATGTGATTCTACAAAAACAGCTTTCCAAACAATTCCAAAACATGAGTTTATTAAACTGAATCCGAGGTTTGAGGTGAACACGTATCTGCTGCCCTCTAGTGGCAATATGCAGCAGTACTGATAAGTAGGGGGAGGAGCTTGAGGCAGGTTTCCGTGTGCGTGTGCGTGTGCGTGTGTGTGTGTGTGTGTGTGTGTGTGCGTGTGTGTGTGTGTGTGTGTGTGTGTGTGTGTGTGTGTGTGTGTGTGTGTGTGTGTGTGTGTGTGTGTGTGTGTGTGTGTGTGTGTGTGCGTGTGTGTGTGTGTGGGTGTGTAATGATTCACTCGCCACTCCTCTCTCCTGCTTCCCAGGCTTCGATGTCCTGGATACCAAAAAGACAAATCACTGGATCTCTTTCACGCGTTCTTCGTGCAACACTATCTCTGTTCAGGAGATCATTATGGTCTGTTTTCCAGGAGACCGGCTGGTTCCCTTCTGCATGCTCACCTTTCTTGACAGTCCCATCTGCGTTTGACAGGACACACTCTCCACCTGGACGGGCAACATGGCAAGTGTTACACCTCGACTGCAAATATATGGCATGACTTAGTAGTCTCAGGAAATATACATTATCATGTTGTACTTGAACACTATTAACTTCAGTGTTATTTGTGTTAAAATGGTATATTCAGTCATTTTTGGTTTTTATTCCAACACGCATTAGCCTATACATCCATGACAGTGCCTTAAAGATACATAAGAAATATAATGGAGGAGTAAAATTATATATATATATATATGGAACCACAATTATTGACATGCTACAAAATAATGTTTTACTGTACAAATGTAAATTAAATGAATTGGCAAAATTCCCACTAAACCGCATCGCTTTACTCTTTGGTGTATTGTGAGTTTGTTGAATATTTATGATCCATTTAGTGGAAGCACTTCCTGTTTAGCACTTTTAGCACTTTTATTTAATTGTAAGTCAAACATGCAGGATCTCTGCATCTCGTGACTTATTGTTTCCTACATTTAAAAGATGAGTTTGGGGTTGAATAATTGTTTTAATATTTTAAATACCACACCGTGTCTGCAGGGGGCGCCAGAGTTCAGTTATCTTTTTTTACTGGTTGCAAGTTCAAATACAAATTACGTATTGCTTCATGCACTCCCTATATAGAGATATTACATATATTTGTTATTCATATTAAGTGGAGTGTGAGGTTGAGTATTAAACTGTCATTTTTACAAGTTGAGCTCTATATCACCAATAATGGTAATAATAGCAGTATAATAACGAAACACGTGTATTTTTAGTGTTTCCTGCAGTCATAACGTCCCAAAAAAATATGATTTCATACCAGAGATTGAAGTGTGATACAGTGAAATGCCAACATCCTTTCATGGGTCTTCTCCCGTCACAGATGTGGCTCGTGGTCGCCTCCGTGCCGCTGCTTCCCGCCCTCCTCCTCGTGGCGTCCGGTCGCTGTCGCGTCAAAGTCGCCGCGCTGTGCCGCGTTGCCCTGAGGCTGCTGCTGCGAAGAGGAGGAGGAGGAGGAGGGAGAGTGTGTGTCAGGAGCACACACTCCTTCGTGTTCTCCCAGTGCACCCACGGCAAAGCCCACAGCGTCCTGTTGACCTTTGACCTCTACGCCGACACACACCCGTCCCTCTGCATCGGCCCTCAGACTGGTCAGTGTGTGTGCAGAAGCACTTTAGTTCATTCAGTGGGTCGACGTGTCTTCATGAAATCAGGGAAAAGATGATTGTATATGAGAATCTCACAGATTATGACTTTAAAGCTGTGGGAAGTCCTTGTAACTCTTTAATTAAACACTGTGATTTGTGTGTCACTGCACTGTCACATCATTTTATTTGTGTAATATATATATATATATTCTCCTTTTGTTTATTTGTTAAAAGACACGCACATTAATAATAACATTTCTGTCGATGTGCCAGAGTTATTAACCAAGAGGCAGTTTTTCATCTGCAGTCCCGAGAGGCAGACGTCATAAAACAAACATAAAAACATGAGATTACATAAACAATGTTCATACAATATTTACTCGTTTCAATGGGTATAGCACACACAATTAATAGTAAGAATATGAAGTACTCTTAGACTTTGTCAACTACGAACAAGACATGCAACCAGAAGACTCACACATTTAAAACAGACCAAATAAAATAAAAGAGAGAAACTATGTTAAAATGGTCAGAATAAAAACATGACGTCAGAGACACAGAAAATAAAAGCACGCAGATTTTTTTTTACAGATAACTGCAAAGTCATCATCCATAAATTCCTCACATTATAATAATAAGACACCATTGACATATGAAAATGATCGAGTCCCCCCCCCCCCCCCCTGTGGTCTCTCCCGCAGGTGAAGCCCTGGATGAGGCGGTGGCGCGTGTCCGTCCCTCCCGGGTCCTGGAGCTCGGGACGCACTGTGGCTACAGCTCGGTGCGCATGCTGCGTCTGCTGCCCCCTGGTGGCCGGCTGGTCACAGTGGAGCTGGACCCACTCACAGCTGAGCTGGGGGAGGAAATCATCCTGGTGGCTGGCTTCAAACACCAACAGGTACCTCCAGGGGGAAGATGAGATTGTTTTGACTTGATTACACTTCAAATAAAAGATAAAAAAGACAATGTGCAATGCTCCAATCAGTGTCCCCACACAACCTTCCCCCAACATCTGAAAAATGTGCAATATCTCAATATAACTGTCCCCTTCCCCGTCTTTCTTTTCACAAGCTCGGTACAGCACTAGCCTATTTAATTACCTATTTATTAACCTCTGCACTCTCCTTTATTATGTTGATAACCTGTTCCTGTACTTAATACTGTATATTCTTTTACCATCCAATGTACAGTGTTTTTTTTGTACAGTGTGTTTTTAAATATGAAAAACATATTTACTATTTATTATTATTATTATTATTATTATTATCATAGTGTGTTTGTTTTGTACCTCTGTTGACTCGGAGAGCCCTGCAAAATAATTCCGATGTGTCTGGACTGCAGGTCTAGGCACAGATGGCAAATAAAAAACCTTGAACCTTGAACCTTGAAGGAGGAAAGATAAATCGACCAGATGGATTGTAAACCCCTCTTTCAGTTCCAGGTGTTGACATCCAGCTCAGCGGAGGCCATCCCGGCGTTGCGGTCATCTCTTGAGCTCGACCCAGGGACCGGCGAGGGCCTCGACCTGGTGCTGATGGACCACGACCCCGAGCGGTACCTCCCGGACCTGCTGGCTCTGGAGAGAGAGGAGCTCCTCTGCCCCTCTGGCTGCTCCGTCCTCCTGATCCACAGGAACCAGAGAGCCGCAGAGCTCGGAGGGATCCTGGCTCACGTCAGAGCGAGGCCCGGCTGCTACAGCGTGGAGTCGGAGCGTCCGGCCATGACGGAGATCTTCTACCAGAAGGAAGAAAGCACAAAAGGAGAATAAGTGAAGACAACATGTGGAGACGGGCGTGTGCCTTTTCAGTTTGTGAGGACTATATCAACCAGTAGTGTAAAATACTTCACCTGCTCCTTGTGTTACGATAAAAATACATGCTAAATAAATGATTTTCAACAAAACTGTTGTTTTTTCTTATTCATTTCCTCAAAAAACTGAATTAAATTATTTTATTATTATTTTTTTGATCTTTTATACAATAGCGGTACAGTACAATATCCATTCCATAAATTACTCATTTAACCTGATTTACAACTGAGAAGGAAAGGTTAATATACGTATATTATGTAATATTTCAGTTGCCTCGTCATATTTGGGGGGGGGGGGGCGGTTTTGCAATAACAATGCAATAACAAGACATCATTAACAGTTTGTCATGATAAGTCACGGATGTCGCAGAGAGAGAGGACCCAAATGCCGACATTACTGCAAAAAAACAATATTTAATCTCAAACAACTAACAGGACGACAAACACGCGGACCAAACAGTACGAAGCCACACAGAGAATGAGACGAACAGGCAGGGTTGCCAGGTCTGTGTGACAAAACCAGCCCAATGGCCAATCAAAACCAGCCCAATATCAGAACTCAAAATATGCCCGTGCCAAACCATATACACTGCTTTTAAAGTCCATGTCCATGTGTGTACGTGCTGATCTGGAGTCAGTTTTGTAGGATTT
>NC_079406.1:25681379-25703879 GCF_029220125.1 Pseudoliparis swirei
TATAGAGGTGGAAGGTTTCTCTGTTGGTGAAGCCAGAGGCTAGCAGGTAAAAATGTTTTTATTTGTTTTATTTTTTCATTTCTTTATTTCACTTCATCTCAATGGAAGTGTGTGTTGCGCGTGTTTTGACTTCCAGGAGGCGAGAAGTGTTGGGAAAGTTTAACATTTGAGTTTCCCAGCACGAGATAAACCACAAACTCTACCTATTCCCTCTTTCCTTATCTTCTTCCCTCTGTCTATCTCATTCCTCCCTTTCTTCTTGTATTCTCACACTAGCACACAGACACACACACATGCATACATATATATATATATATATTTACATATATTCATTTATACACATCTATTTATATTTATTTATTCATATATATATTTATTTATTTATTTATATGTTTATTTATTTATATATATATATGTGTGTGTTTATATATATATAAATGTATACATATGTATTTGTATATATATTTGAATTGTATAATTAACTCAAACACCTGCAAGGGTTTATTTATACAAACACTCAGCTGTATATAAATATATTTTTATTGGTCTGAGGAAATATTAAATATATATAAATATATATATATATTAGAGTTTTCATATGCTGTATATATATATACACAGAATATTAAATATAGAAGTTCTTTAAAATGCAATTAAAAAAAAAATATCATTCATTGATTTGTACAAATCAAGAATGCATGACATATTTTGATTTTTTATTATGGCTTACATTACAGAAAATAAAGAACTTTATCAAATATTCTAATTTTCTGAAAAGATAGTCCTGTATATGTATATATATATATATATTGTCTAATTCATTTAAACACCTGCAATTTATATTTATTTACAAACACTCAGCTGTTATAAATCTTTATTTTATATATATATGTGTGTTTATATAAATTTTATGAGATAGGATTTGTATATAGTTTTCTTTATATATAATCATATATAAAGAATAAAGGCTTGCAATATTTCAGTTGATTTGTAATGAATAATGCATATATATTTTTTTTTTAATTGCATTACAGAAAATATAGAACTTTATCACAATATTCTAATTTTCTGAGACAGTCCTGTATATATAGAAAGAGAAAGAAGTGAGGTGTAACTGGTAAAGAGGGACATGTACATGCAGCTCCTGGTCTGAATAGCACTTCCTGGCGTGTGAAAGGCGAGCTGAGGAGGGAGGGGAGGAATAAAGGGAGTGAGTGGAGGGGGGGTGGGGGGGGCGCCTCCTTCTCCTTCTCCTCTTCCTCCCTTCTCCTGCTGCTGAAAGCCTTGTTTGCCATTCTTGCGAGCACCCTCTCTGAAAAGGGAGTCAACGGTAGGGGAGGGGTGGGGGGGTAAGAGGAGGGGAGGGAGGGAGGGAGGGTGGGGGGGGATGTTACAATGAGACGAGGAGGACCACATCCGTGTTGGCCAGGTGTTCCCTTTGTGATCCTCACCTTGCACTCAGGCATGGAGAGAGAAACAGAGAGGAAGGAATACACCGAGAGAAAGGTGGAGAGAGATAGGGAAGGGAGGGGGGGGAGCAAAATAGTGTGTGTGTGTGTGTGTGTGTGTGTGTGTGTGTGTGTGTGTGTGTGTGTGTGTGTGTGTGTGTGTGTGTGTGTGTGTGTGTGTGTGTGTGTGTGTGTGTGTGTGTGTGTGTGTGTGTGTGTGGAGGCATGGAGATACAACACACACACACACAGAGAAGGAGAGGCAGGGAGGGGGGGAAAGCCCCTCGATCCCGCCATTCTTTCACTCAGATAATCTGCAGGAAAGGTGCAGCGAACACAAGCTGTGCACGTGTGAGCGTGCACGCACTCACGTGCACGTTTGGCTCTCCTGTGATTGTGTGTGTGTGTGTGTGTGTGTGCCGGCGCCTCGTATTTATTCAGCGCAGGTTTCGCGGCTTTCGTGCGCGACGCCATTGCGCTCCAGCAACAACACGTTGTGTGTGTCCCCCCCGTTTGCCGACCGCCTTATCGCGGCCCTGAACGCCACGCACGGCTGAACCTGAACGCCACTCTTTTCCCAGCCCCTTCACATCCTGCGGGACCCCCCAAAGTCAAGTCGCCGTGGAACTTTTTTTTAAATACGCATTACTGTAAACGCTACGACCAAACAGGCTCCTTACACCGCTCAGGACATCAAGACGGATAATGGGGCTACAGATTGGATTGGACCGGGGGGGGGGGCTCGGCCCAGAGAAGTTTTTCCCCCCCGAAAGATTCTTATCTCGGAAGATTTTTTTCTTACACGAAATTGCAAGCAGATGGTCAGCGCCGTTTCTCGCCATCCTTAAGAGGAGTTGTTTGTGTAATCTCGTAATGCCGGATAGTTGCAGGAACCGTAAAGGGGGGGGGGGGGGATCCAAATTAGGTGGTCTCGTTGGCCGCGGAAGGGTTCTGCCAAAAACTAATGTCAAGCGCACGAATAACGAAGTCTTACTTCACGACCGAGACTTCACCGAGGAGTTCGTCGGGTAATTTTTTCCGAAGCCACGCTTGAATGAACTCGCAGTTCCACACCTGACCTCGGGTGGAGGAGGAGGAGGCTTGTTGTCGAGGGAGAGAAGAAGAAGAAGAGAGAGAAAACGCCGGGCGACTTTCAGTTTGCGGTTTGTTAGTCTTTGAGATTAAGCATGTTGACAGCATGCGAATAGACCAGTTTATCTATCTTTAGAAACTCCGGGGTTGTTGCGCTCCTGCCAAAAAGGGAATCACCGAGATCCGGAGCGGTTACACAACCAGAGGTGCGGTTGCGTTTCGTGGATTTCGTCCAAAAAGAAGACGCGATGAACTCTTTATCCTTCCATCGACAACTTCGATGCACAGATTAGCCCAACGCTTGTTTTGCCCCGTTTGCATTTCGATAGCCTCGCTGTATGTGTGCGTCCTCCAGGAGGTCGGTGTCCTCCTCCTCTGATTGGTCTGCATCACACCTCCTGGGTGTAATCTGTCAAGGAGACACTGCGTTCTGGAGACGTGAGTCATGACGAATTAACCTCGGTGCCAGAAGACTTTCTCCCTATTATCTTCCTGTTTTTTTTTCTTCAAGACTCAACACACCTCTGTTGCTATTACAGTTCTATATGTATATTTATATTTATATATATATATATATAAATATGTATATATATTTCTGTATATATGTATTTATAAATATATATGTATATATATATGTATATATGTGTATATATATGTGTATATATATGTATAGATATATATGTTTGTATATATATATATTTATAAATATATATGTATATATATATATATATTTATAAATATATATGTATATATGTTGATATATACAGGACTGTCTCAGAAAATTAGAATATTGTGATAAAGTTCTTTATTTTCTGTAATGCAATTAAAAAAAACAAAAATGTCATGCATTCTGGATTCATTACAAATCAACTGAAATATTGCAAGCCTTTTATTCTTTTAATATTGCTGATTATGGCTTACAGCTTAAGAAAACTCTAAAATCCTATCTCATAAAATTGTAATATTTCCTTAGACCAAGTAAAAAAAAAGATTTATAACAGCTGAGTGTTTGTCAAGGCTCAGGAAACCCTTGCAGGTGTTTCGAGTTAATTAGACAATTCAAGTGATTTGTTTAATACCCTACTAGTATACTTTTTCATGATATTCTAATATTTAGAGATAGGATATTTGAGTTTTCTTAAGCTGTAAACCATAATCAGCAATAAATCAGAATAAAAGGCTTGCAATATTTCAGTTGATTTGTAATTAATCCAGAATGCATGACATTTTTGTTTTTTTAATTGCATTACAGAAAATAAAGAACTTCATCACAATATTCTAATTTTCTGAGACAGTCCTGTATATGTATATATGTATATATATATATGTGTATATATATATTTATAAATATATATGTATATATATATGTATGTATATATATGTATTTATAAATATATATGTGTATATATATATTTATACATATATGTATATATATATATATACGTGTATATATATATATAAATATATATGGATATATATATTTATATATATACTACCAGTCAACCTCAATTTCTCCAGTTTTTATTGAAGTGTACACAGTTTAATTCCTCAAAGTACTCTGACTTTAAAGCATAGAACGAATGAACAATTGGAGATATAACAGCCGGACACACTCGTATGCATTCTTTCTACAATGGAAATCAAATGTTGTTCATAAAGTTCTTCCAGCTGTACGTCGTTAACCCATTACTTTTTGTGTAACTCTGAAATGTACATTATCTTTTAGTTTTTGGCAACCGTGAACCTTTTTGTTTAACCTCTGGCAGTTTGCCGCTTACCTTTTGTCCCATTTCAGTTCATTCACTGCACTTGAACCGTTTACATTTCCATAAAAACTGGAGAAATTGGGGCGTAAAGATGCCAAAAGCATCTCAAAGCAACTGTAAGAACAATCGCGTGATTTCCATCTCTGGGAGAAACTAGTAATAAAACCAAAAAGGCCGAAGGGGGGGAAGGAAAAAAATGAAAACATAATTGAAATCACGAGCGCTAAACGCACGCCGCCTCCTCCTAGTCCGATGCGTCCGCGGCGCCGCTCACGTCTCGTAGGAGCGCGGTTCGATTACCGGCAGCTTACTGTAAGACGAAATACAGAAATAGACCGGTGGGCCGGTGTTGCGTTTCACTCAAGGTCAGGAGAAAATAATATCCTCTTGTAAAAAGGCCCGGATGTATTCCTCTGCAAACAGGGCGTTGCTGAGCGGACCGGATGGATCGAGGACCGCGTGGATCCCCTCAGAGGTCACCGTCCACGGGGTCGGCTCCCGTCGGATCGCTTGATTTTCGCGCTTCATAATCCTCCGAATCATCTAAACCGAAATACGGCGTTCCTGCAGCGCCACGAAGAACTGCGTTAACTCCCCGGCTGCACCGAGGGAACCAGTGTTATCTCGTTTTCCCGCAGTCGTCTATTCAGGATGTGCAGAAGGCTTTTCTCTCTCCTTTTCCCCCAATAACTTTTCATTTTAATTGTGTGCGTGAAATACGGTAAAATCCCGTAAATATGCGATCTGAGAATATGTTGAGTTGGTCTCGGCAACACAACCATCCCCCGAGTTGACCTTGAGTATATGCACCATATGCACCATATGCAGTATATGTAGTATATGCATGCCGATGATGCAGCGTTGACCCTTGACCCGCTGGATGCCCTAGTGGAGGATGCCTGGGCCGTGTGGCCCGTGGGGCACTGACCTGTCAGTCCGTATCCATTTCCAGCATCCGATCATCTCGTCGTCCACAAAAAGTGGCGGAGCTCCCCCCCCCCCCCCCTTGGCCGTCGCCATGGAGACAGCCAGTCTGACCTGGAATGTCGCCGTTCCGGCACCACCGCTGAGGGCTTTTCACTCCAGAGAGCCGAACGCATCAATTGAGGCCGAAGCAGCCCCTTTATACTCTCACACACACACACACACACACACACACACACACACACACACACACACACACACATCCTTTAGTCTAATAAATCATGCAATCGGAAATCAGGAGGACACCAATTTGACCAGATTCCACTTTCTCAAATTGCAGGAAAACACACTTAACCCCCCCCCCCCCCCCCCCCGACTTCTGAGAGGGGCCATTGTTGTGCGCCTTGACCCCTCCACCCCCCGGCGCTCCTCCCCTCACCTTCCTCTGGCCTGTCTCTCCCCTCCGTGTCGCGTGACAAGCCGAGAGCACACCTTTTTTACCCCCCCCACCCCAAACAGGCGATCCTTTGACGAGCCCGGGCCCATCTGAAGGGCCGTTCTCCGGGGTCAGGGACCACAGGGGAAAGTGTGTAAATGATACCCGATGGCATGTAAAAAAGAAGAAGAAGAAGGTATCTGATAGACTGACACACCTGTCGAGAGTCCAACTGGTAAGAAGTTAAAGGACCGTGGGCGACTGTGGGGCCCCCAGAAGAGACTTCACACGGGGCCCCCAGGACCTTGCTCCTGTGATGCTGGACTGAGGTGGAGGAACTTCCCCGACTCTTCGGGGGACTTCCTAAAGCTAAGTCTGCTCACGTGAGTTCACTCGCTTGACTCTTTGTGGCTTTTCGCTTCATTCGCTCCTCAAAGGGGGCGGGGCTTATCTCCGTGGAAACAGTCATCATCTCCTTCATCCACCACGGAAGAGCTAACCACTAGTTCTGCTTCATACTTGTTGAGGACGTCCCACAAACGTCTGAACATCCAACGCCCTCGTGTTTGGGTTCATAACATTAATATTTATATAAATATATTTATACATGACATCACCCGTAGGCTCACACAGCTCGGTGACTTTCACCTCGACGTCTGAGTGACTTCAGCTTCCAGCTCCAGTTAGATTCAGCGACGGCGGAGCAGCTCGACGCCGATTGGCTTTCGCGACTCGGCGATGTTTGAAATATTTCAACTTGAGGCGAATTTTTCGCGCCGTGCAATTCGCCTCACGCAACCGCTCGCATCCGGACGTCGACTCTGCTCACGCGATCTACTCACGCCAACCATTCGCAACGGCAGCTTGAGACGGTTGCCTACGTTCCCCGGTCGGTAATCCGGTGACCGTACTTCAGGGGTTTTTAGGCCGAATGATGTCATCGGCCATTTTCTGCATGTTCTGGAGGACGAGACGCATCTCGGAACACGGAGCTCATCGCGCACGTTGAAAAAAAACGGGATTTAACCGTAACGGATGTGCTCATTTTAAAGGCTCCGTTTCTTTTTTTTAAGATTGCAACTCTTTGAGAACTATCGGCGTCTCCGCGTCAGACCGCGCTCGCCGTCATCTCTTGTCCAACATGCAATCATCCCGTCGGCCCGCCTGTGTGTGTGTGTGTGTGTTTACCTGAGGGGATTCGCGGCGCCGTTCTGTGAACGCCTGCCAGCGTATCCAGAATTCTTTATTTCATTTCTAGGTTGTATGTAAACCGCACGCGTGCAGCAAGAGTTCGCCCCGGCGCTCCGTCGTCACCCCGAGGAGACATTCCTGGAGGAGAGCGCGCCGTGTAATTTGCACACATTTGTCTGAGAGAGTTATCCGACTTCGGCTCGGCTGCTCCGAAATCTGACGGGAAGTTCCTAAGAAGAAAAAGAGGGAGTACTCTTTTTAAGGACGAGAGGCCGGCGATCGCCACAAACACGGAGCGGCTGTGGCTCTGATGGATGTACCAAATAAATAAATAAAAGGCCCAACCCTAAGACCATAAACATGTCCTTCCCCAAACGGAGGCTCCCTCCCTCCCTCCCTCCCTGCAGCCCTCCCTCATTCTCTCTGTTTCAACACATCCCTCTCTCGACTTCCTTCCTGCCCCACCCATTGAATTTTAATACCTGCCTGTCATGTTTTCTTCTCTCCCCCCCCTCCCCCCCTCCTTCACCAGACCCTCGCTGCGTATCTAGTAATTACCAGAGCGCTGAGGAAAGGAGAAGGAAAAAAAGAAGCCCTTTCATTTAAAAGGATTGGCAATTATCTCAGTGGAACACAATAAAATGGCTTCCCCTCGAGAGGAAGGGGAAGTTTGAGCCGCCGCACGTCGCGCCGCCTCCGCTCCTTGAAGTGGGAGCAGAGGTGGAGGTTCTCGTAGGAGGTGTATTTTTTCTTCTTTTACCCCCTTCTATTCTATTCAGATATTTGATAATCCAAACGGCACTCTGGGATTTTTTTATCGCTGCGATTTGTTCCCCCAAAATATGAACGCTTGCTTAAATGTTGTGTGTGTGGGGTGGGGGGGGGGGGGGGGATAAAGGAGGTGAGACGGCGACCTTTTAAACCAGACGTGATTTAAAGCCGTGGCCCGCTGTTCACCTCCAGGCCGATCTGTAAAGTTGTTCGGGACATTGTAAATAACACTTTTATGGCACCGGGTGGAGAGCGTGGTCCTAATATGGGGAGCAACGCCGCCGTCGGGGAGATCACTCGCTTTTTAGTTTTTAGAGCGGCAGCAAATGATACTCTACTAAAGCACCAGAAATGGTAAAAAAAAAAATGTAAGTAAATGAGCGTAGAGTTGTAAAATCGAATATTTGGGAAAGTGTGGAAAAGGGGAAACTGTTGAATTTGGCTACGGGAGTTTTTTTCTTTTTGCATTTCAGGCTGTGCAAAATTACACTTTTTAGTCAAAGTTCATAGAAGACGTGCTCCAAAAATAAAAAAACTATCTCCCCGAGCCAGTTGTGCTAATGCGGCTAGCTAGCATCCTGCAGCAGTTCATCATACGGAGAGGCTGGAACTGGCTTGGCATGAGTTTAAGTGGTCAAATATGATTCCAGGATTATTTTTTTTTACTGACACTGAGCGCAGATACTCGACGCCAGAGTCTCTCTTAAAAAAAAAAATCGGTATACTTCGCTGTAGCTCGTTTTATTTAAAAAAAAGTTATTTTTTATGTCGGCTGACGTGAGGCCAAGTGCTGCCGCGGCACTAAAAAACACCGGAGCTGGCAGCATCGCGGCGACTGGATAAATGTTACTAGTGGCAGAAACAATACCGTATTTTAATGCACGCGCCGCATTAATGAGGGCCGGTCGCCATTTGGAGCCGAGCCGAGTTAACGCGAGCCCAACATCGCAATGTCGGGGGGGTCCTTACACTCCAGACAAAACCTTTTAAGGAGGGAAAAGTACGAGCGACGGAGGACGGATGCGTCTCCATGGACGTGCAGTCGATGTACAGAATAGACAAACACAGTAAAATGACAATATTGATCCGCCTCATGAGGTCCGTAGTGGCAGATTTACTGAATTACTTGTTAAAGAGTCAAAAAGTATTTTGTTTTTTGCCTTAATCATCTCCTCATGATACTGTCCACATCTGGTAAAACCGCCCACGTCCTCAGCTGAACACATCATGTGATTCTACCCCTGCAGTCTAATATATCACAATATCACACATAGATCAATATGTGGTCACGTTTATTGGGGTTTTTCTGAAAAACCTTTAAAAATGACTTCGGACATTTTTTTTAGGAAGGGTGATGAAATGCAACGTACCCCCAAATAGGCTTGGGTACTGAAAACCGGTGCCAATATTAGCCATTATAAACATGTTTAAGTTGGCTCGTAGCTCGTAGCTCGTAACTCGTAGCTCGTAGCTCGCAGCTCGCAGCTCGTAGCTCGTAGCTCGCAGCTCGTAGCTCGCAGCTCGCAGCTCGCAGCTCGTAGCTCGCAGCTCGTAGCTCGCAGCTCGTAGCTCGTAGCTCGTAGCTCGTAGCTCGTAGCTCGCAGCTCGTAGCTCGTAACTCGTAGCTCGTAGCTCGCAGCTTGCAGTTCGTAGCTCGTAACTCGCGCTAGCTACGAGCTACGAGCGCGACAGTCTGACATCCGTTTGTTGTCAGTGCTCCATGAGAACGGCTTTAACAGGGAATCTGGCCCAAGAGATTTTTAATGTCCTCATTGTCAATCGTCGTTTTGTGCATTTATTTTTTTTGGGCACCGTTATCGTTTTAAAAGTACCGGTTTAGCACCGGTATCGGGGAAAAAAAGGAAAAAACCATCCCCATCCCTACGCCCAAACACAATGGAGGCTAAAGGCAACTTTTATTTTTGCTGTTTTCAGTTGTTTTTCTTTCCCCCGCCTCGCGGCCCCACCTGTCGTTTTCTTCTTTTTTTTGGGGGCGCCGGCTTCGAGAAAGAGAGAGAGGGGCAAAGTTTGGCTGGAACAGCTGGTTGCCTCCGCAACGCTTTGTGCCACCGCAGCGGATTGGAACAGGAACTGGCCTATCCGTGTCGCTCGGCAGGATCTGGGCCATGCCTTGTGTTAACAGATTATCTGATTTCCATTCAGGCGGCTCGGGTAT
Organism: Pseudoliparis swirei; assembly: GCF_029220125.1. Taxonomy (NCBI): domain Eukaryota; kingdom Metazoa; phylum Chordata; class Actinopteri; order Perciformes; family Liparidae; genus Pseudoliparis; species Pseudoliparis swirei. The sequence continues at coordinate 25,691,184 of NC_079406.1, forward strand.
CGGCCCCTCTCCTCCCGCTCGCTGGAAAAAAGAGACCCCGGCCAGCCTCTCTCTGAAAGCCCCCAGAGCCCTCCTCTCTTCTCCCATTTCCTGTCTTAATTACGCACTCCTTTTGTGCCCGCTGTTGTTTTTTTTCCTCTTCCTTCCCTCCTCCTCCTTCTACTTCTCTCTTGATCCCTCATCCCTTCCCTTTCTCACTGTCTGTCTCTCTCACTCTCTTTTTTTTTTTTTGTGTGTGTGAAAAAGATGAGGACCAAGATTTTAAAAGTCTGTTGTGCCCCCCCCCCCCCCACACACACACCTCCACCTCCACCACCATCCACAACCCAGCTCCCCTCCGTCGTCCCTCCACCTGAAAGGGAATACTGTGTTTTCGATGCATAAAAGGCTTGGCGCTGTCAACGGGATGAATCCACCAGGGCCCATGGAAAACATACTCAGAGCTGCAGCTACAGTTTCTCTGAAAGGGGAGAGAGGAAGGAGGAGGAGGAGGAAGAGGAGGGTGGATGGGTGAGTGAGGGAGGGAGGCAGCTGGAAGGGATTACTGTGCAGTTTCATAGGCAGCACAATTACAAACATACCAAGTGTTAACTTGGCTGTGCAGCATAACACCAATGATGACGTTTGGCTCTAGCATCTTTGTGTGTGTGTGTGTGTGTGTGTGTGTGACTGAAGCCTCCCCCATGTGTGCATAGTTACACGCAACTCTTTTTTTTGCAGTTACATTAAAGGCTCTCGGTGAAAGAGAACGAGGGCAAAGGAGCAGCGCCGGTGGAGGTGTAGTGAACACAATGGTCGTGTAAACCGAGCGAGCGCCTCCGCCGCGACAACAAAAAAAACAGGTTTGTCGCACGTCCCGCACCGGGTCCGGTTACCGAGCCGGGGCATCGAGGCGAGACCGAGAGAGGGTGACCTTGTCTGTGGAGAAATCTGACACAGGTTTTTCTTTTTCTTTTTTTTCGTGCCCGGTGGGGGATTTCTTCTTCCTCTTCTTCCTCTTCTTCCTTCCCGCCCTCTGCTTTTATCTCTTGTTGTCTCTTGCAATGGGTGGCTAATTGCTTCCATGTTGTTTATTACATTTAACTTGCAGCTCTTATTATTGTTTGCGGTGTGCGGTGCAGTGAGACGGAAAAAAACCAGGATGGTTTGAACTGTTTTCAAAGTTTCTAGTCGGACACAATTGATTCATAATAAGCATCTCAATTTCACTTCTACTTTTGTATTAAATATAATACACGACGGTGTATTTCTACTAACACAGGATGCTGATTCTCACCTGATTTTCTCTCTGAAGAACCCAAATGTACCGTAATGAAACTTGAAGAATTATGATTCATGGCTTATAAACAAAGTCAGAGGGACAAAAAATAGACAAATAATATATATATATATATATTATATGTATTATTAACAAATAATATATATATATTATATATATATATATTATTATATAAAAACCGCCACAGAAGCATTAACATGTGTTTCTTCAGCATTGGCCTCTCATAACCGCGTTGACAGGTCAGGTCTGTGCCTTGAAACGTATGCTAACCGGCGCTAACCCCTCCTTTAAAGCATCATGCCGTGTAGCAAAGCTGAGGAAGTCCAAAGAGCTTCAAATATGGCCGCCGAAGAACGAATGATAGTGGAACAGATATTTTTATTCAAATCGAAAATAAAAGTCTGAGCGGCGGCCATTTTTTCGTGAAGCTGTCGCAAAGAATTGTAGCTAAATCATTAGATTTCCACGGTCACCGTGGTTAGCGCCATTTCCTCTAGAACCCGTCAAATTGTCCGTTTTACTCTCCTTCTATTTCTATGCCCCGGATACATGCCGGAGCACCGAGCGTCCATTCAAACGGGAGTTAAGTGTACTTTAAGAATATGGCGAGCTGATTTTTCCATTGCATTATCAACATTTTTGGGTCGCCGTAATGTCTTTTAAATCCGAGGGGCGCGTCTTAGTGGAGCGGCGCATGTCGACAGAACAATGACTTATCGTGGTTTCACGGACGCTACTTTTCCAATAAGAGGATTCTTACCCGCGGCCTCCATTTAATAGAGCTAAAAGCACGCCTCCATCATTACCTTCACATTGAAAATGCGGAAGGTTATGTTTTGATCGCCGTGTATTTATTTATTTGTATGCGTGTTACTCGCATAACTCAAAATGTATTAAACCGAATCGCATGAAATTTGGTGGGATGATTGGTTATTATCCGGGGATCATTTGATTAGATTTTGGGATCGATCAGGTCAAAGGTCAAGGTCAAGGTCATGAAAAGGTCAAAATCTTCTTTTTTCTTCAATTTTTAGCCAATTGGCATGCAACTAATGCCAAAATGTGGCGAAGGTATGCGCTCTACCGAGTGCCCGTTCTAGTTTGCATGTGTTATTATTATGACATAACAAAAACGCTGAATGTTTTCCATTTAAAATCTGAAGGGGGGGGGGGGCATCACCCTTTTCTCTTCGGCTCTACTTTCTTACTCCAGCGTGAGATAGTGTCTCTATTAACACGCCTTGTATTTTCTGTCTCACACACACACACACACACACACACACCTACATGTAGGGACACACACTTCCGTCTCTCAGCCCGGTCTCGGCTCAGCGCGAGGGTAAACAAGCTAATGTTTAGATTTCACGGAAGTGGAAACTCATCCGGTCGGGTCTGCTCCGTCACTCAGCGGCGTCCCTGTTTATGTTTGTCTTTTTGGGAAGTATCTGGGAGTCGCGGCACATGTGAGCACTCTGAGTGTTTGTGTGTGTGTGTGTGTGGGGGGGGGGGGGTGCACACATTCCTTAATATTGAGACTCAAACTCACAGTGATACGGGACGATGGTGACGGAGGTGTTGCTAACGGGACAGGTGCGGAAAACCTGGCGAGTTCACGCCAACGCAAAGCCCCGTCGAATGAAACCGCTCGCCGGAAACGTGTCTTTGTAAAGCAAACACACGTTAACGTTACGGCCAACGAGTCGACGTCTCAACGCGGCCGCGCTCGCACTTCCTCTGCTTTTCTTCACTTTATTTTTTTTTGTTGTCCCTCCACGTGCGCACACACACACACACACACACACACACACACACACACACACATGTGCGTACCTGCTGCTATTTTACCCGTGGCCATTTTTTTTGTTTTTTTGTAGAGGTGTGAGAGCCAGCCGGGGTTGTTTTGACAGATTCAGGGACTTCATTGCCCCCGCCCCCCCCCCCCCCCAGGGCAGCTGTAGGGGTGTGAGCGACTCTCTTCCCCCCCACCTCCACCCTCCACCACCACCACGTCACCCTCCAGACCCAAAAGGAGAGCAACACAGCTGCTGCTACCTCTTCCCCCCCCCCCCTCCCTCCCTCATCTCACTCAGCCCCTTCACCTGGTCTCCATATGATTGTGACCCTCAAACACACACCCACACACACACACACACACACACACACACACACACACACACACACACACACCATAAAAGGTAAAAGAGGTGTGACATCTAATTCTGTAATGACCCTGCGCTCAGCAACAGCCACCCTCTGACACACACACACATACACACACACACAGACACACACACACACACACATACACACACACACAGACACACACACACACACTGCTCTGCGGTGCTGCCAGGATTAGAGTCTCGACTCCTGCTGGGGCCACACATGCTAAAAATGAAAATGTGTAAATTTATGATGCCAGAGGATATAAAAAAACAAACGGCAAAACGTGACGTGTGACGGGAAACCAGATTTTTTTCCCCCGCAATAATGTAAATCGCGGCGCCACGACGGTTAAGAAACACACAGGCAGCCGAAGGGCATCACGCCGGACCCCAGTCTGACTAAATGTTTAAATGTTTATCCGCAAACTCTTTGTCAAACAGCCTCTCGGGGATCGCCGCGGTGCGTTCAGGTGCCCTCGCTTCTCTTCCCGTGCAGAGGCTGGCGATGTAGATCATCTGGCTCCGGGCCCGTCGCACATCTGTATTCGCTCTGCGCGGCATTGTTGTTGTGCAATTGTCTTTTTTTCTTTTTCTTTAAGATCTCAGCGTTTACTTTTTCAGTGTAATCACTGTAAAAAAAAAAAAAAAACTTAAAAAACCAAAGCAGTAATAAACCAGAGTGATCCTCTTTATATCGGCATGCCTGTAGCATGGAGAGGAGTCTAAATCAGGAGTCACGTAGGTTTCTTTGAGTCACTTTCCCCCCCCCTCCCCCCCCCCCCTCCTGGCTGTGCTGGACAACACGGGGTTAACAGCGCCAGAGTTATTCGGTTCTTTGGACACGGTGGCCTCGGCAGCCGGATGCGAGTTTGACTCAAGGGCAAAAATCCAGAACGAAAGCCTCTCATGTTTTTGACTGGTTGCCAACTCTCTCTCTCTCTCTCTCTCTCTCTCTCTCCCCCTCTCTCTCCCCCCCCCTCCTCTAATCCGCCTCCCACATCAGAACCAGGGCTGACATGAAGCAGGTCCGGTGTCCCTCTGAACACGGCCACACCCCCAAAGTTACGTCATCTCCGAGTTTAAGAGAGAGGTGTGCAAAAGTTCTTCAGAAATATTATTTCTTATATCCGACGAGATCTCACAGGAGAGGTCGGCGAGGTCGACTTCTGGACGACGAGCTTCTACCTCGATGGATTTGTTCCTTTCTTTTTTCGGGGATGAAGCTCGGAGCTTCATCCCCGAAAAAAGAAAGGAACAAATCCATCGAGGTAGAAGCTCGTAGTCCATTGGCCGAGAGGAGAACCGCTGCCGGACCCCGAGAGACGTTTTTAAAAATGAATTTCCCAAACGTGAACTCCAGACGTCGACCTCTCCGACCTCTCCCGTGAGATCTCGTCTTTGTTCCGCGTGAATCCATCGGCGGCCCGATCTCCGAGTCACGGTGACTCACCGAGGCCTCTGGAGGATTGCGGGCTGACGGGTTTGAGAAGGAAAACCGCGCACGGCGAACGCCTCCGAGGCGAGACGGGCCGGCTATCATCCCGCACGGCGAGAAAAGAAAAAAAGAAACAGAGAAGAAGAAGAAGAAAGACTTTCGTCATCGCGTTCTGTCGGTTTGACCCGAGAGCCGCCGGGCGGATCCCGTCCTCCGTTTATCCTCCGCTTCCACCCAGCGCAACACTTTGAGTTCACTCGCTTGACTCTTTGTGGCTTTTCGCTTCATTCGATCCTAAGAGGGGGCGGGGCTTATCTCCGTGGAAACAGTCATCATTTCCTTCGTCCACCACGGAAGAAGTAACCGCTGGTTCTGCTTCATACTTGTTGAGGACGTCCCACAAACGTCGGAACATCCAACGCCCTCGTGTTTGGGTTCATAACATTAATATTTATATATATTCACACATGACATCACCCGTAGGCTCACACAGCTCGGTGACTTTCACCGACTACGTCCGAGTGACTTCTGATGGCTCAACGCCGATTGGCTTTCGGCGAAGTTTAAATATTTCGACTTGAGGCGAGTGAGTTTGAATGCGTGTGAGGGCGCCGGTGATGCCGGTGCCTGTGAGGCGTCAAAGAGGCGTCGCCCCGCCGGCTCCTCGCTGATGGCGGGTTCTCCGTCTCCCGCGCCACTTCCCTCTGTTTGTTTGCAGGCTTTTTGGTCCCGAGGTTTTCTCAAGTGTTTCAAGTTTCAAGTTTCAAGTTTTTATTGTCACATCCCCTTTTATACAAGTATAATCGGTTCGTGAAATTCTTATGTGCTCGTCTGGGTCTCTCAATCTGGTTTTGTCCTCTCTCTCTCTCTCTCTCTCTCTCTCTTCCTCCCTCTCTCTCTCTCTCCTCTTCATCTCTCGCCCTCTGAGACTTCAGGTGGAATGATCCCGTTCCCGAAAAGAAGAGCCCGTCAATGCTTGCCCGACATGCCAAGCCAAGTATTTGTCTCTCTGGGTTCCCAACCCCCTCCTCCTCCTCCTCCCCCCCCCCTCCCCTCCCCCCCCCGGATCCTTGAGAACAGGAAGTGTATCTTGTTAAGTGATGGATGGGCCCCCTGCTCTTGCTGAGAGGAAAGGGGGGGGGGGGGAAACGCTTTCCTTCCCTCCAGGGCAGTCAGATGAGTTTAGCAGTCTCAGAGCTGAGGGTCGCCCATGAGGCCACGCCCCCGTTTGAATTTGAACTGAATTGTGCATTAATGTGCATGCAAGATGCATTGGGGTGTGTGTGTGTGTGGGGGGGGGGGGGGTCAGCAGGTCTGTGTTGACTTGCAGCCGCCAGATTCTTCCTCGGTTTGCACCTCAGGAAGTGTCCCCGGTGTGTGAAGGCGCACAGACGGTAACCCGCGGTAACGGACGGCGACGTCAGAGTCTCTCTCGTCGGCTCGCCACTCGTCCCCCCGGCAGGACTTACCGTCGCCGCGGCGACTCACGGCGCCGTTATTTCCTCGCCGTCCGCGTTCCGTACCGCCCACGAACCGGCGGAACAATCCACAGGCCTGAAAACCCCAGAACACTTCCTCTCCTGGTCCTTGTTGTGGTTACCGAAGGGGAGCGACTGATGGTTGTCTCCAGTTTACATCCTCTGGTGTTCCACTCACACACACACACACACACACACACACACACACAAGCAACAGATAAAAGGCAGGGAAACCGTCCCTCGGCCCAGTGAGCGGGAATCGGTTGTCCAGAAGGGAAAAACAGATCGCCATGAAACCAAAACTCCTTCAAAAGTTGCATCGCGGCAAACACCGCGTGGCGTTTCCTGTCGTGAGGACCCTGCCACTTTCGTGAGGACATTGCCACTTTCATTTCACTGCACACCCTGTGTGTGTATGTGACAAATAAAACATCTTGAATCTTGAATCTTGAACACACCCTTGACCTAAACACACTCTTGACTTTCAACCACAGACGCATCCGGCGGCCAAACGCCGGCATCTCGACGTCCACGCTGCCTTCACCACGTCGGCTTTTAAAGTCGACTGAAAAGAGTTTGTTTCCATTCTTTTCCATCTGTCATTAAGCATTTAGCCCCCCCCCCCCCCCCAAAAAAGCGTGAATTAAAAACGTTCCCAGTTGAGGCCGAGTCGACGTCCTTAAATGACTTGAAGGATATTTGCTTGACGAGAAAAGAGGAAAGAAGATTTAAAGCGAGCGGTCCTCTCAGTCTGACTCGATTCGTTTGTCCTGCTTTGGAGAGATTGATCTCCTGTTGATGTCCGTGGGCAATAAGAAGGTCCCGAGGAGGCCTCTGCCGGGCCTCTGCTGGGCCCCTGAAGGCCTCTGAAGGCCTCTGCCGGGCCTCTGCCGGGCCCCTGAAGGCCTCTGAAGGCCTCTTTGAGAAACGGGCCCGGCGGTGCGATGCCGGCGTGTCCACCGGAGTTCAAAAGGTTCTCCGATCCCCACGGATCGCTCCTGATGTGACCTCCTGCATGGCTGGCGTCTGCGCGTGTCTCTAGCTGGTCACGGAGGCCCGTCTGGCCGGGGGAGGGGGGGGCGGGGCGTGGGTCAGGAGGGGGGGGCAGGGGGGGCGGGGCAATATATCTGTCAGTTTCAGCCGGTGTTTGTTTTTCCTTGTCGGTTCTCCATTCCCTCAACTCAAGGAGAGTCGAACGTATTTGTGGTACTTTTTTTTTTTTCAAAATCCCAACGGCATACTTGTCTGTCCGTCGGCGTCGGAGAGAGAGAGAGAGAGAGAGAAGAGAGAGAGAGAGGCGCCCTGCCACTTCATGACGTCTGACGAGCGGAGGCCCGGTTGGGACTCGAGGACTTGTTTTGGGGTCGCGGGGCTGTGATCTGGAGGAAGTGGAGGCCTCGTCGGATAACGTCAACGCCGTCTCCGACGGGAAAAACACAACCGCCATGTGTCACAGTTTGCACTTCAGGCATTTTGGTTCATGGTTCTGTGTGGAAATCGACACCGTAACAAGCGAGCAGCGAGGGGGGGTCAAAGGTCAGAGTGCCCTCCTGACAGGATTTCTGTGACGCCGAATTCACGATGTACAAAAAAAAAGATATTTCCACTTGACAACCAAGCTGACAGTCTCTCTCTCTCTCTCTCCTCCCCCCCTCTCTCTCAGGCTCTGATGCGTCCGGGTCGCCTCGACCGCATCGTCTACGTTCCTCTCCCCGACGCTCCGACCCGGCGGGAGATATTTGCGATCCAGTTCCGCGACATGCCGGTGGCCCCGGACGTGTCCCTGGAGGAGCTGGTGACCCGCACCGACAAGTACTCCGGAGCAGAGGTGAGTTCACGGGTCCTTTGACCTTTTGGTTTGTGAAGATGAAAAAGCAACAACGACAAGAACAATCAGCGACTCGTGACGTCGACGAGGTTCTTTGATATGTTCTGTGGTCCGACTCGTGCTCTCCGCCCCTTTGACCCCCGACAGAACTATTTGCAGTGTTGCCTTTTTCTTTTCTTCTTCGTGGAGTTTGAGGACCGTTGAAAAACACGCTGTTTAATAATCCAATCCAAAATGGTGCTCGCCACGAGGATTCGCTGCATTCTCGCCGTATGTGTCCCCTGAACACCCAAATATTCTTAAAGAAAGAGATCTGAAGGAATATTTTAAATGCAGAATTCAACTTTGTATTGCTCTATACCGACGGATATTTTTTTTCTTTTTCTTTTCGAGAGACTTTGAACACATGAACTTAGGGGGCGGAGTCACAACATTGAGTCCCTTTCTAATCACACAGTTGAGGACGCGCTAGCGACGGGTTTGTCGCGAGCGGGCGAGGACCGACTCGGACTCGTTTCGCTCGACATCGTTGGCCGAGCGGGACAGAAATGGAGACGTTTATAAAGTCGTTCCAGATGAGCCGGAGAAGAGAAAGAGATTCACGTGGTCGGGGCGGCGAGGCGTTCCCGTCCTCTCTCTCGACGTTACGATCCTCCTCCCAGAGAGAGAGAGCGGCCTCGAGCCGCCGTCCACCTGGAGGAAGGTATGCGGCGAGTGAGCCGAGCCCCGGCTATCGGGTGTCGTTGTTTGAACATCGGGGCTCTCTGGTGTCCACCGTCTCATCTGAGCGGCGGAGGGTTTGCAGTCGCTCGCCATTTGACTGTTTTTAAAAAAATATATTAAAATGTATTATTGTTGGTCAACGGAAATTGAATGAGCAACTATTTAGGTAAGTCGATGTTGGTTCGGTTCATTTTCAAGCAAAAACTTAACACGTCAACCTCCTCAGGCGGGTTTTCCTCGTCATACTTAAGGAAACTCAATATCTTGTGAAATTTGTCAAAATTTCCATTTTACACACCGAGGCCGTAGATCCGAGTCCACGAGACAAATCTGAAAACTGGAGGGAAAAGAGAATGCAGCGTTTACCAGAAGAAGAACACCTGAGGGGATAAACACAGCAGATAAACAAGTAAAAAAACAAGTAAACGACCTAGCGTCTAGAGTCTTTGTATCCGTCGCGTACGTAACAGAGTTTTTGCACTCACTTGCCATTTGACTTCTTGAAACCACCGAAAACTGGCGGGAAACCACCTGAAAATGGCGGGAAAAGAGAATGCAGCATTTACCAAAAGAAGAGCACCGGGGGGGACGAAAGCAGCAGATAAACATGTCAATAAACAAGCAAATAAACATGTAAATAAACAAGCAAATAAACATGGAAATAAACAAGTAAATGTCCAAACACGGTCTGGTCTTTGTATCCATAGTCACTCGCCATTTAACTTCTCAAATCCACCGAAAACAGGCAGGAAAACTGGCGGGAAAACTGACAGGTAACCACCGAAAACTGGCGGGAAAATAGAATGTCGCGTTTAGCAGAAGAAAAGCACCTGAGGGGGACAAACGCAACAAATAAACAAGCTAATAAACACGTAAATAAACACGTAAATGTCGCGTCCTGCTCTCCGTTGAGCTGATGCGGTTTGAGTGCCGAGGCTCACCGTGCGTCTCGAGGTTCTCGCGTTGCCGCCGGCCGCCGTAAACCGGTTTACAGTAAACGAGTAAACACTGAACGCGCTGCTGGTAACGGGGAGAAAAGGACGCCACGCGGACGGGTGGAGCATGTTCACTTCCTCCCGCTAAATACTAGCCGTGGCGTGATGACACCTTGAGGGCAGGTGACACGCTCTGGAGATCATCAAAGAGTATAACAGCGTTCATGAAGAAGAGAATTATGACTTTAAACCTGATTAAACAGTTTCCAGTGTAAGAAAATAACCCGTGAGGCCCATATTCAGATATATACACATTGAATACGCTTTATTGACCGACGTACTTGGTGTTAAAGATATCTCGGTCAGTATTTGGGGGTTTCGTGACCCGGAGGTGATGCACCGCCGGGCGCGTCGAGCACCTTTCAGTCCTCGGTCTCGGCGGTGTGACCACCTGAAGCTTCGACTTTAATTACATTCCTGGGATTTCAGGCTTGTTGGAGAGGAGGAGGAGGAGGAGGAGGAGGGGGTGAGGGGGGGGTCACGCAGGAGGACACAGTCGTTGTCAGCTCGGAGCGAGAGAAGCTTGTTAAAATCACCTGTCTTCCTACCTGCCTGGAGTGACACCTGGTTTCCCAACGCACACACACACACACACTAAGCCCAGAGAAATCGCTGCCGGCTCTCCCTCCTCACCTCTGCCACCCCGTTCCTAAACAGAAGCAACATTTGAGAGGAGGAGGAGGAGGAGGAGGAGAAGAAGGGCTTAACCTGCTCCTGGAGGAAGGTGTGATGCTACTCCACCTCTCTCTCTCTCTCTCTCTCTCTCTTCTCTCTCAATTTCATGATCAAGCCCCGACAGGAAAAGACCTGGAGGATTTATGGCAGCCAGTCGGTTCCAGGCCTTGTTCCCGAGCCTTAAGTTTCAATGCAGCGCTTTTTGCATTTCTTTCTTTCAAAACAAAGACATTTTCAATGTTTTCAATTAAACTTGAATTTCCTTTCCCACACCGGGACTGATCGAGTTAACAAAAAGCCTTTTATTGAAGACGCTGCCGTTCACACGCACATGTACATTTACTCAAAGTCGGTGGCAAATTGCACATTATGTCCTAATCTAACGGACTTATCCGACTTTATGGAGTCTTTGGCTGCAAGAAGATCCGATCCATAAAGGAGCTTTAGCTGAATCCATGAAAATGAAGAGAGAAAGCCCTCTCTCTCTCTCTCTCTCTCTCTCTCTCTCTCTCTCTCTCTCTCTCTCTCTCTCTCTCTCTCTCTCTCTCTCTCTCTCTCTCTCTCTCTCTCTCTCTCTCTCTCTCTCTCTCTCTCTCAAACTCGGAAGGAAGTCTTTCCCCACTTGTGAGAGGAGTCCACTCACAGGCGAGGCTTGATATCAGATGATGTGGCAATGAATCAATATGTGATTTTTTTTTTAGTAATTACAAATGTAAACGTGCAAATTCTGAAAAATCAAAAGACGTTGAATACGATTGAAAAAAACCCTAAGGCCTAACCCTAACCCTTTCCATCATCTTTGGTCGGGAGAACCATGCAATTTGTGTGTGTGTGTGTGTGTGTCCGTCCTCGGCTAATCCCGCGCCGCGTTATTTTACGGCGGGTTCCCGTTTATGGCCGCACGCTTTCTCAAAACACCTTTTTTTTCGGCGTGTTTTATATATACGGCCCGCTGACTCCTCCCCCTTTCCCCCCTCACCCCCCTTGACCCGCTACTCGGCACCTGACTCGTGATTCACCGTCCTTCAAACAATTAGTTTAAAGCACGTCTGGCGTCGCTCTCTTTGCACGATGTGTTTCTATTTTTTCCCGCCTTTTCTTTGGCGGGAAATCCGAGACGTTAAAGATCGGTATTTATTTGTTTTGAACCACGCTGGGAGTTAGCAACTCTAACTGCTCCTTGCTAACTGCTCCTTGCTAACTGCTCCTTGCAGTTAGCAGATGTCGACAAGTTGTTGACAAAAGAAATCAGTACCCCCCCCCCCCCCCAACCCTCGATTGAACCTGGTAAGAACGGAGCTGGAAGCTCGTAGAGGGGGGCGTGTGACTGACAGGCGGTACGCCCCCCCTCCCCCCCTCCCTCCCTTAAAAGGAGGGGGGGGGGTTGTTGAGGCATTTTAATAAAAACCTTTTTAAGCCGCAGCATTCAGCCGTATCAGGATATCTTTGTGCTCCGTCACGGACGCCTCTGACCGACCGCGACCTCCGTGGCGGCGGTGGGTCTTTTCCCCTCCGACGGGGTGGGGGGGGGGGGGCTGTTGGGTCCGGGCCCAGGTGTCTCGAGACGCCTGGCTGGCGGCCATTCAAACTCAGTGGCGCAATCGTGTTTTGTTAACGCAGAGGACGAATCAGGCAGATCAACAAACGGCTTTGATGTCAACACACACACACACACACATCACCTCTCCGAGTTTACTGAGCACCGAGGCAGCTTCCTGTCCAGGAAAAGAAGAGAGCCTCGTTTCCCTCTCATCACTGTGAGGTCTCATCACGGCGAAAAACGTCTCCGATCGGCGAGTCGACGGCGGGAAAACCAATTAAATTTTTCCTAATATGAATACGAGCCGCCGGTCGCTCGTGTTTCAATTGGCCGGGAACCGGAAGACCAAATGGGGACAAATGGAGCGAGACCGGAGGAGGTAGGAAAGGAGAGAGAGAGAGAGAGAGAGAGATCATAAAACCCCAGAAAGTATAGCCGATGACTATTAACTCGTTTCAGCTATTTTTAAAACAGAGGGATTTCTGTGTAGTCATAATTTATTGCCTGCTAACAATTTTCTAAAAGAAATGCACGAAAAAAATATATAAGATTCCCTTTTGATTGGAAGTGGAATTGAT
>NC_079406.1:25711379-25718879 GCF_029220125.1 Pseudoliparis swirei
CATTTTGTCTTCTTTTTTTAAAAACATTTTCTTTTTTGTTTTTTCAAGAAACTACAATTCCTGCGGGACTTCTTCTCTCAAGCTGCCCAAGTGCGCAGCAGTTCTCCGGGTCGCCTGCCTGCCCTTTCACCGTGGATCTACTTTGTTTTATCCTGGGGCGAATGCACGCGTAGCCCCCCCTGCTCCAAAAACAAAAAAACAATACGACTATTAATAATAATAATAACATTAATAATAAGGGAATAATAACACAACTTGGATTAAACGGGCAGCAGATGTTGTGCGGCCGTCTGGACGTGTCCCCTTCCGCGCGGATGGAGTTTTGCTAGCAGGTTTTTGGGTTGATGGATTTGACGCTATGGATGGTTGCACATAGGTACGTATCCACCCGCGGTTCACGTGTATTATGCTGCGTTCACAGGCAACGCGTAAACCCCCCAAACACCCTCCAGAACAGCCCCGGGTAATGGAGCGCGCGCACGGCGACCCCGGTCTGTAGCGGTGTGCACAAACGCTGCTGTGTGTTTGTTTTTATTATATTTTATTTACACCGGTGTCATTGTTTTATTGTTCCGAACAAGAAATAAAATAATAATAATAATAATTAAAACACCCGCCGCGGGCTCTTTATTTTATTTTTTATATATCTGAATGTCGTTGAGTTGAAGTGAAGTTGATGGATCTCCGGTCTCGCGACCCTCCGTGCCTCTCCTGCTGGAACCAACACCCTTCCCCCCACGGCGGTTGTTTTCATTCATAAGTCTCCCCCCCCCCCTCCCTTCCTCCCCCCCCCCCTCTCTCTATCTGGATGCGTCCCTCTAATGTCTGTTGATCTCTGTTCCTTTTTTTTTTTTTGGGATCCTGTTTTTCAAATATTACTGCGCACGACGTCTCGTGAACGCGCGCCGGTTAACCCCCGGTGTTCGTGCGCGCGCGCGGTCTATTATAACCTATAAGAAGTTGAAAAAGAGAAGGAAAAACAAACAAACATATATTTATATAAATACATTTTTTTAAATGACATTGGCTCACGGCCAATGGGGGGTCGGGGGGGGGGTGATGTGTGTTTCGCGGGGAGTTTTTGTTGTCTGCCTCGTGCAGGTCCGTCCGGTGTTGCTTCACAACATCCTGCGAGGACTCGAACCCCCTGAACAGTGTTTATGGATTAATGACAATCACACAAGAAACGTGATATTTACCTCAAATGCACAAAGTGAGGTTTTTAATCCTTCATTCATTTAAAGTTGTATTTCTCTCATTCTTTATTCTATTATTGTTGCTCTACTCCTGTCCCCTTTTTTCCCCGGCGTGGTGACAGAATACTAAGCGAGGGCCGCTTCATTTAGTCCCCTTGGATCCGCGTCCTCTCCGCATTTAAATGTTAACGAGTCATACACATGTAAATGAGGAGGGGAAGTCCTCCAGGGCCACTGAAGTGGAGATGTGCGTGTGTGTGTGTGTGCGCGCGCGTGTGTGTATTGGGGAGGGTGCGACAACAAAGTCCTGTTAATACTCAACTCTTATTCCTCTTTTTTCTCTCTCTCGTCCTCCACTTAAACGGGATCAAAAGTGACATCTCGTCACGTTGACGAGGAGGCAAGGCGGTCTTTGAACGCACCGCCAAATGATGCAACGTCTCTTATTTCGAGCTTGAAAACGGGAATACGTGTCGAAGCGGAATATTTAGAGTATTGTTTCTGTGTGTGTGCCATGTTTTGACGATGTCCCCCCCCCCCACAGGTTTTCCGATGCATGCCAAGTCCACGGTGAATGTCGGATGTGGTGATCCCCCCAGATGGAGCTCCAAAGTCAACATGGCCCCGGCGGTTCATTAGTGGTGATCCAGCAGCCTTCCCCCGAGAGCCGGCAGAGGTCGGATTACGAGCGGGAGCTCCAGCATGCCGCCATCCTCTCCCTGGACCAGATCAAGGCCATCCGCTCCAACAACGAGTACACGGAGGGGCCCTCGGTGGCGCGGAGGCCCCCGGCGCCCCGCGCGGCGCCACCCGCCCGGCCCCAGGACAAACAGGAGAGGACTCACGAGGTCGTCAACGTGAACAACAATTATGAGCGCCGGCCGCCGTTGCACCACCACCACCGCGGCGGCGTGGTGGCGGCGGCGGCCCGGGCGCCTCCGCCGGCGCTCAGCCGCTCCACGAGCACGGGGAGCGCCGCCAGCTCCGGGAGCAACGGCAGCGCCTCCTCCGAGCAGGGGCTCCTGGCGCGCTCGCCGCCCGCCAGGCCCGGCGGCGGCGCCCCGCAGCACCGGGCGGAGCGGCCCGTTCGGACTCAGCCCAAACCCAAGAGCTTTTCGCAGGGGGAGCACTTCCAGCCGCCTCCACTAGAGGCGCCGCTCAAGCCGACGCAGGGCAAAGGGACATCTGACTTTTCTGGCCCCGGCAAAGGGGCGGCGGCGACCGACGGCAACGCCGCCGCCGCCGCCGCCGCCGGGCACCAGTTCATCTGCGAGCGCTGCGGGAAGTGCAAGTGCGCCGAGTGCACGGCGCCGCGCAGCCTGCCGTCGTGCCTGGCGTGCGACGGCCAGTGCCTGTGCTCGGCGGAGAGCGCCCTGGAGCACGGCACGTGCATGTGCCTCGCCAAGGGCCTCTTCTACCACTGCTCCAACGACGACGAGGGCGACTCGTGCGCCGACCACCCGTGCTCGCTGTCGCGCTCCCACTGCCGCTCGCGCTTCCTGTGCATGGGATTACTGTCGGTGGCGTTCCCCTGCCTGCTGTGCTACCCGCCGGTCAAGGGCTGCCTGAAGGCGTGCCAGGGCTGCCACGACCGGGTCAGCCGGCCCGGCTGCCGCTGCAAGAACTCCAACACGGTGTACTGCAAGCTGGAGAGCTGGGCGCCGCGGGGCCAGGAGAAGCCCTCCTGATCCGGACTCTGCGGGCGTGGATCGTAGCGGCGGGCGGCGGGCGGGCGAGTCGCGCGTTCGACGCCCGTCGGAACATTTCTCGGCGCCTCCCCGCGAGAGGAGCGCCGGAGTGACGAGAAGAAAAACCACTCAATTTATTTTTTATTTCCTCTGGATCAGGACCGTGTTTTTACAGACCAGTGTTGGCCTTAAACTGTTTCTATGTCTCTCCTCAGCTCCCCCAGCCGTTAACACTATTATTTATATTTATATATATATAAATATAATTACACACATGTTTTTAGGTAGGCAGTTTTCCTCTTGGCCTCTCACCAAATCTGTGAAGGACGATCTACTTTATGGGCGATTATGTAGCTGTTACCTGTTATTATATATATATTTATATATATATTAAACTACATACTTATATATAACTAAATACATATATATATAACTAAATATATATATATAACTATATATATATAACTAAATATATATGTGTGTGTATATATATATATAAATACATATATATATATAAATATATGCATGTGTTTATACATATATGTAATTATATATATATATTTATTTAGTTCTATTTAGTACACATATGTATATAGATATATTTATATATGTATAGAAAGCAGGTATGTTTGACTTTATTGGTTCCTCATGTTGCATTAATGAAAGCACATCCATCTCATAGTATTTTTCTTTGTTTCCACTTGGATATGTTTCTCTCCTCCATCACGAACTCTTCACACACGTCCTGTGGCATTCTCCCATGTTTGTTTGTTTGTTGTCGTTTTTATTTTTGTGTAAATTGTATCCACGAGAGGAATTCCGGCTATTTTTTAAGAGAGAAAAAATGTCTGTTTAAAACATTTTTCTTTTCCTTTTTTTCTCTGTTGTAAAAAAATATTTATTATGTGAAGCTCTATTATTATTTTATGATATTTATTGCAAGAGACAGTCTTAAAATGTACTCCCCATGTCTGAATATAACAAAATATCAAATACTTACTGAAAAAAATTAAAGGGTGGCACAAAAGAAAAACTGTTAACTTTAATGCAGAAAAAATATATTAATTAATGGAAAAAAAAACTCAGTCTGGCGTCTTGATTTTTGAACGCTTGAGGAATGAACTGATGGCTGAGTGGTCTACATGTCTGAGTTCAATGGCGAACAGCTAATCGCTGGTATGTGTGTGTGTGTGTGTGTGTGAGAGTAGAAACAGCTTGTGGCCCCGAAATGTGCCTGTTTACATTCTTGGAGGTTCTCCTCCGCTGAGATTCTCCTCAGTAACCTTGAAAGCTAAACAATACGGGTCATTGACACGATCAGGCCTCCACGTTTCCATGAGTTATGCTCACACAGGAAGTAGCTCTCCTGCTAAGCCCCCCCCACACACACACACACACACACACCAACAAGTCACCACAAAACTATGCGCTGTAGTTTACTCCTGGGGCTTTAAATGCGGCTCGATAGGGATATTCCCAAAAACTCCCAAATGGTCTCGTGTGTGTGTGTGTCTTTTGAGAAACCAGAGCGACTATTACGAGTAGCCGGGGCCACCTGTTCAAAGATAATAAACCGGCGCTATCAATGCTGGGCTTTTATGGCCGGGTTCCTGCACTAAAGGCAACGACGGGGGCAAAATCCAGCCCCCCTACCCCTCCCCAACCCATTTGGCCGCCTCTTTTTGTCAGTGAATTTATCACTTGGGAAGTCCGCTGACCCTCCCCACTCCTACTCCTCCTTTACTGACACCCACTGCTGACCCCTCCTCCTCCTTTCCACCTCCGGGCCCCCGGGGGATGAGATCATCACTTTGGAAGTTGGTTGGTCAGCTCAGAAATGCCAGCAGTTGGGGAAACACGCAAACTGTGACCGGGAATCTCTCAAAGAAGAAGAAGAGGACGAAGAGAAAGATCAAGAAGAAGAAATACGCCGTGGCTCTAGGTTTGGAAACACCTCATGGTCGACAAGAAGACAAACAACCGCGTCTGTAACGGGCTGCGTGTGACGGCGGTGGCCCTCAGGGGCTCTTTGGGATCCAAAGTTTTGGTCATGACCCCCCACCCACCTACCCCCCTCGTGATTCATCACAGGCTTGAATCCCCTCCTCAGTAAAAGGTTTAAAGAAGAAGCCGAGAGGTAAACGTGAGCACAAAGGAGGTGAATCTCTCGTGTTGCTTTTCTCCGTTAGCCGAAATGTTAGCATGCGGTTTTATTCCAGTTTGGGCCTTTCTCTACCTTCTTTCCCCTTTAAAAAAAAACATTTTTAGGGTGGAATGAACCTTTTTGTCGCCCCCTGAATAGCTGAGAGTGGATTAGCGATTTGTCAATTTCCTGTTACCTTCGTTTGTTCCTGTCTGCTGGATGCTGGCAAACAATGGGCGGCCATTTTTTATCTCCTTTCATGTTTCGCGATAGGACAAATGAAAGGGGGGGTGGGGGGCTGTATTCAGGAGGTGCCGAACAGGAAGTTCAGTGTTTACTTGATATTTTCCAAAGCCGAATAAGGACACGGTGCCTCCTCCCGACATTTTCCAGAAACTTGGCCACCGCTAACGCCGCTACGCGTCTCCTGAGCCTCCGATACCATCGAAACATTTAGAAAGAACCCGTAAATAGTTTCTTGAGCTTTTTTTCCGAGTCACTCTGCCTCGTGACCTGCACTCCGCACTTGTTTCAGAGTAAATTTAGCCGCCCCACACGCCCACGGGAGGCTATTTTTGAGTCGTCAGGCGTGGCGGGTTTCTTAAATCAGCTTTTTTTGTTGTTATTTTGAGGGCCGAACCAGCGCAAACACGCCAAGTGAGTCACGGTGGAACCTCCGACCCACGCACATCCGACCGGGGCAGTCCTTCTGTTAGCCGGGGCAGGATGCTCTATAAACAGTCGTCTTCCTCCTCCTCTTCCTCACCCAAGAGGCTTCAGCTTCCCGCCGCCTCCTCATCTGGTTTTCATTATTTCCCCTCGTGGCACATAAATAGAAATTAGCAATCAGGGGAGACGAGGGGGAGGAGGATTTTGGAGAGGAAGGCGGACTCTGGTGTAATGAAGTGTATGCAAGTTATCTCCTCAGATATTCAGTTTTTTGTGTTTAGAGATCGCTCCAACGGGCGAAAAACTACGAAAATTCGACATGTACTTTTTTCCGTTAGCCAAAATATTAGCATGCAATCTTATTCCAGTTAGGGCCTTTCTGTGCCATTTTTGCCCCTTTGTAAAAAACATTTTTAGGGTGGAATTAACCATTTTGTTGCCCCCTGAATAGCTACGCTCAGAAATGACAACGGATATTGAGATTTTTTTTGTTTGGAAACGGCTCCAACGGTTCAACCGTCGGCACTCGGCCTCCACAGGATAAAAAGAAACGCCGAAAAACGCCGTTTACTTTTCTCCGTTAGCCGAAATATTAGCATGCGGTCTTATTCCAGTTTGGGCCTTTCTGCACCTTCTTCGCCCCTTTTGATAAATAAGTTTAGGGTGGAATGAACCTTTTTGTTGCCCCCTGAATAGCTAAGCTCACAAATGGCAACATATTCAGCTTTTTTTGTGTTTGGAAACGGCTCCAACGGGCCCAACGTCCGCCACTCGGCCTCCACAGGATTTTAAAAAACTACGAAAAATGAAAATAAT
Organism: Pseudoliparis swirei; assembly: GCF_029220125.1. Classification (NCBI taxonomy): domain Eukaryota; kingdom Metazoa; phylum Chordata; class Actinopteri; order Perciformes; family Liparidae; genus Pseudoliparis; species Pseudoliparis swirei. Next base: position 25,717,892 of record NC_079406.1, read on the forward strand.
TTGACTTTTACTTTTCTCCGTTAGCCAGAATATTAGCATGCGGTCTTATTCCAGTTTGGGCCTTCCTGTACCTTCTTTGCCCCTTTAAAAAAAACATTTTTAGGGTGGAATGAACCTTTTTGTTGCCCCCTGATAAGCTAAGCTGTTTGTTCAAATGACTGGAACATTGCTGAGTTTTAAGATGTCATTTCTCGTCGTTTTTTTGGAGCAGCACAAACCATTTAACGCGGTTCCTCTGGCATTTAAATGACCCCCCCCACACACACACACACACACACACTCAGATGCTCCTGGCTGCTTCCTGTTTGTCAGACGCCGTCGTTAAGCGTCCCGTTTCCTCCCCAGGAGCCGTAAAGGGCCCGCGGGGACGACCCCGTGTTTTATCAGGTGTCGAGGGCCATTCAGGACCAGAGAGGTGTTTCATTGGGGCTCCAGCCTCTTAAGCATTTGCTCCTGGTTACACACACACACACACACACTCACACACACACACCCTGCTCTGTGCCTATGCAGCGTTACCCGCTATCTGATAGCCACATTCTTCTCCTTCCGAGCCCCCTTTCCTGTCCCCTCGTTCTTTTGTGTGGCTTTTTTTTTTTATATAGACAAAGGCCAGCTGGAGCAGATGATGATGACGATGAGGAGGAGGAGGAGGAAGGAAGAGGAGGAGGAGGAGGAGGAGGCCCAGATTTGAATCAGTACAACAACACACAAATCATTCAGTTGGCTTTATTTTAATATATTATTAATGGAAATTTTTTAAGGTCCGCGGAGGAGATCCCCCCCCCCCCCCTCCGATGGACTCATCAGTATTCAACGTGTCATTTCCTCTTCTCTTTTTTCCCGGCAAAGTTAGCGCGGCGGACTTTTGGCTCCGATAGACCGGCTTGTGATTCTGTATTCCGCTCGCTAATTAATCCAGCGGGGGGGGGGGGGGGGGGCGTTTGTCTCAGTGTTGCACTGACTGTGGAGACTGTTGCTGGAAAAG